>NC_046164.1:835950-1135950 GCF_011064425.1 Rattus rattus
CTTCCTCTTATATTCATATTTGGATGTAAGATTATGTTTGTGTGCTTGTCTTCTCTTTGTTTTGTTGCCAAGACGATTAGTTTCTTGCTTTTTCTAGGGTATAGCTTGCCTCCTTATGTTGGGCTTTACCATTTATTATCCTTTGTAGTGCTGGATTTGTAGAAAGATATTGTGTAAATTTGGTTTTGTCATGGAATATCTTGGTTTCTCCATCTATGTTAATTGAGAGTTTTGCAGGATACAGTAACCTGGGCTGGCATTTGTGTTCTCTTAATGTCTGTATGACATCTGTCCAAGATCTTCTGGCTTTCACACTCTCTGGTGAGAAGTCTGGTGTAATTCTGATAGGTCTGCCTTTATATGTTACTTGATCTTTTTCCCTTACTGCTTTTAATATTCTTTCTTTGTTTTGTGCATTTGGTGTTTTCACTATTATGTTTTGGGAGGAGTTTCTTTTCTGATCCAATCTCTTTGGAGTTGTGTAGGCTTCTTGTATGTTTATGGGCATCTCTTTCTTTAGGTTAGGGAAGTTTTTTTCTATGATTTTTGAAGATATTTACTGGACCTTTGAGCTGGGAGTCTTCACTCTCTTCTATACCTCTTATCCTTAGGTTTGATCTTCTCATTGAGTCCTGGATTTCCTGTATGTTTTTGAACAGTAGCTTTTATGTTTTACATTATCTTTGATAGGGAAATGACACCCTTCATAATAGACTCAAACAATACAAACTACCTCGGTGTGACTTTAATCAAGCAAGTAAAAGATCTGTACAATAAGAACTTCAAGACTCTGAAGAAAGAAATTGAAGAAGACCTCAGAAGATGGAAAGATCTCCCATGCTCATGGATTGTCAGGATTAATATAGTAAAAATGGCCATTTTACCAAAAGCGATCTACAGATTCAATGCAATCCCCATCAAAATACCAATCCAATTCTTCAAAGAGTTAGACAGAACAATTTGCAAATTCATCTGGAATAACAAAAAACCCAGGATAGCTAAAACTATCCTCAACAATAAAAGGATTTCAGGGGGAATCACTATCCCTGAACTCAAGCAGTATTACAGAGCGATAGTGATAAAAACTGCATGGAATTGGTACAGAGACAGACAGATAGACTAATGGAACAGAATTGAAGACCCAAAAATGAAGCCACACACCTATGGGCACCTGATTTTTGACAAAGGAGAAGTTTGAAGGAGGAGGAGGAGACTAAGGGAAAGGGAGAGACAGGAGGGAGAGAGGAGAGAAGCCGTGGCAGGAGAAGATGGCAGGTGATGTTAAGATTCTGCTCTGTGTATTTACAGGTTGTTATCAATGTTCTCAAGGGATTGAGGTACCGGGCATTGTATGTTTAAGTGGGCAATTATATCTTACCAATTGGATCTAAGATTATTGTGTTGTGTGTTCCTTTATGTGAGGGTTTGAGTGTAGGAAAGTGTGTATCGGCAGGAGACAATGGGCCACCGCAGAGTTGGGATGTGATTCCGTGGTCCGGACCTAGCAGGGTAAAAGACAACAATAATTTTTTATTTTTATATTATTACAACAACATAAATGTATGTTTATATATACTTATTTATGTATACATGATATATTTTATATATTATATATGAAGAAATATGTATTATGTATATATTTAATATGTTATATAGGGATATTACATAAATCTATGTATGTAATGCTTTCCTAAACATTTTCTGTATCATCCTTGACAATGACTATTACTATGTGTATAAAGAAATGCAGAAATTAAAGATTTCAAATATGAAAAAAAATGAATATAAAAATCTACAGTAACACAGAAGCTTGTTACTTCATGTCAACACAATTTTAATAAGCAAAATTGGGGCCACTCAAGGGGGCATCTCATTTTACTTTTGTCTGTTCACGTGACTGTACATTACAGTATTGTGCTGTGATACAGGATGGATCTTCTGAAGTATGGGGTGAAACTACCCTTGGGATGAGGATGGAGCTGCCTTTCAGGCTCCTCTCCTGCCTGTTGAGTCACCTGAGAGGAGGACATGTCTATGCCAAGGGTAGACTTTGCTATGACAACAGGCTTCTTACAGTTCTAATTTTTGGTAATTTATTTTGCAGCAAGTAAAACCTGTTACTTTTTTTTAAAGTAAAAGTCTTCAAAGACACTCAGAGCATGTGTTTCCCCTTTTGTTGTGAGCATACAGGTTCTCAGTGAAAGCTTAGATGTCATTGAATGGAATGAAAATATGAACAAACTCTTAAGTTGGCTCTTCATAAATGTGGTCACTGAAATCAATCCCTAATGGAAGTAGATGTCAGAAATACTGGGAAATGTCTCTGTCACTTAAGAACTTACAATTGTTCTGAGTTTTTTTTTAAACATTTATTTATTTATTATGTATATATCTCTCAGCTTTCTGCCTGCATGTATGCAACTACAGGCCAGAAGAGGGCAACAGACCTGATTATAGGTGGTTGTGAGCCACCATGTGGTTACTGGGAATTGAACTCAGAGCCTCTGGAAGAGCAGACAGTGCTCTTAACCTCTGAGCCATCTCTCCAGCCCCTGTTCTGAGTTTTAAATCCACTTCCAAAACCTGTTTCAGAGTTTGTACTTTTAGAAATAAGTTTATTCTAGCATCAGGGAGGTCCAGAACAGTCTCATGTGCCTATATGGACTGCATAGTTACAACACAAGATGTTTCAAATGTTGGCCAAGGAGGCAGATTATTTTCTCTGTAATGTAATTGCTATGGTTGTATCCTCTATCACCTGCATTCTTATATAAAACTCTGGTTTTTTTTTTTTTGCTTTAGAAAATGCCATTCTTATGTGTTTCCATATCCTATAGTCATATGATTTTTTGTATGATATTGAGATTCATACCTTATTCCTATTCAGTGCTCATTTGCTGTGAGTTATTTTATGTTGCATAGATGTGTAGGCAGTGCTTGTCTTGGTCCAGCAGTTGTAGAGCACTCAGTGTCTCACTTGCTATGCTAACACCCAGGTTAGTGATTTTTCCTCAGGTTCCATATTAAAAATAATCACAGCAGAAAAGCAATGAAGGAAATAAATGCATTAGGAAGTTGGAGTGTTCGTAGAGTTGACAGGTTAAGTAGTATGATTGCAATGTCAGGGAAGTCTTTGAAATGAGGTGGGAAGACTCTAGAACATATAGGGCCATGTCAAGTAGAGGGACAGTATGTGCTCTTGTTTCTGTGCTGCTGATCCTAAGTCCAGCTTGTCTCTAGATCATAAGTTTGAGAGAATCCCCATTCATTCACTCATTTGTTGAGTTCTTTCCCTAATTTGTCATCTGACACATTGCCTTCCGCAATTCTAAAGTTTAAGCTAACTCTAAAAACTTGTCAGTTAAAGGTCAATATTGTGAGCAGTGGTAGAAGATCCCGTAGACAGTTTATGGCCAGACTTTGGCCTTAGGCACTGCCTTGCATTCCTCTCTAGTTTCTTTGGTCAGCATTCTCCAGTATTTTAGTGTTTTATAACATTCCATGTTGACACCAACTTTCTTTCTCTCAGCTTTCTACCGCACCCTGACCCCCCCCCATATTTACCAGCAGATGGCTCCCCTCTCACTTCACCAAGGGGGTTCAGCAGGTAGGAATAAACTTTGCTGTAAAGTCACTTATGAGTTGAGAGACTGACTTCTCCCTTGTTTCCTTGCAGACTGGACTTTTTTTCTTTTACTCTGCAACTGTATGTCACCTCATTTAACTAGCACACTTCATTTAGAAAATGACCACACCTATGTCCAGCCACCCAACACCATCCCAGAGCTTTGTACCTGCTCCTCAATTCTGTTTTGCCTGCTATCAGCCTCTCTCAGCTTTTCTGATTTTTATTTGCATCATTATGATGACATTTTAAAATCCTAAACTGAACTTGTTTTCCTCACTCTTAACCAAAGTGCAGAGAGAGAATAGAGACATTCCTGAGAAAATGAACATCAATTAACATTATTCCTTCTTTAAAGACCTTGCTCCTCAGTATCCTCACACTGCCTGCTTTTACTCTGACCACATTCTTTCTTCGCATCTCTGTAGGAAAGGTCAGGCATATATGGCCTATTCAAGCCTCATGACCCCTCTCAGTCCTGATTACTTCTTTTCCCCAATAACCAATTTAACTGTTATTTGCATTATCTATAAACTATATTTTTTCAAGGCACACCTATGTTATGATTGCTCTCTCTATCTTATTAGTTCACTGACTCATGGAAGACATTACATACAAGGTATTTCATTTTCAATGGTGATCCCTGCCTGCAAGGTCATTTAAAATTATATTGTTAATTACCTAGGCTTAATCTCTTGGAAAATAGTTCACATTATTTTTATGTCTGATGCAACAAAGAATTTGCTGAATATTTTTGTATTAACTTTTGGACATCCTGATATTGACCTGGATATTATGTAGTAGTAAACCTTCTGGGATACATCTGTCATTTTTGTAATGATTTATTACAATCTCTGTTTTTTAAATTAATATAGATTTTCAAAATGGAAATTCAGTCACATGTTTGGCCTTTCATCAGTAATTTGCAGCTCATATATGTTAGGAAATACAGATAAATAAAGTTAAAATGTCTGATATAAATTTAGTAAGAGAATATGAAGATTTGTGATATGGACAATTGATACTCACCTGGAAGCAGCCTATAAGGATCCACAGGCCAAAGATCAAATACAGTGACTTCATCTTTGGTAGCCCCTGACAAGTAACATAATGGGTGGTTAGCATTATTTTTTAAAATAAAATGGTATTTTGGGATGTGTCCTAACACATATAATACTGCAGTGTATCTTAATATAATTTTTGATTCTTATTTTAGACTGAGTATTTGTGGTATAATATAGTCAGCTCATAATATTTGACTCTGAAGTGCAGGGCTAGTTTTCATTTTTGAGGTTTGAACTGATGAAGGGAAAATGTCACACCCTTTTCCTTTCAGAGTTTGAGCAATAGAGGATGTAAAAAACAAACTTTTGACTTAACATTAATCATTTTCATTAATCATTTTGAGATGGTTATTTTTATTTTTTCATTTCTTATTACTTTAAAATTGAAGTCTATAGCATCAAGCTTCTGTGGATTCATATTTGAGATGCTTCCACTTTAACTTGATCATTACGAATTTCTTATTACAATTACTATTCAAGGCTCTGCATTTGACATGTGCTGGTTGTGTCCGTCAGGAGATATGTATATCTGGTTCCTGTCGTCATGCACGTCTTAGCTTCATCAATCTTATCTACTTTTGGTGGTTGTAAATGTGATATATTTTATGGCTCACAGTTTCTTGTAGGTACTTATTCTCACAGTGATAAAACAGGAGTATCTTATAAGCAGCCCACTAAAATGCTCCCTCTGAATGATGGGCAACTTTTAACACGAAGTGAAAGGGCTTCATATTCCCAGGTACCTACCTTGGAGAAACTTCTGAGCGGGGAAATGTGCTGGTCAGAAACTCTCTAGTCAGTCAATTTTGAGTAGTGGAATATGGAGGACCAGATGTCTCAGCTCTTATATTTGTTGTAGGACAATTTCATTGGCAATAAAGAGACACAAGTTGGAAGATAAATCAACTTCAGATGATGCTTCACAGACAGGAAGCATCCTTGCCAAGTTGGCAGTGTGTTCCTGCAGTTTTATCATTTCTGAATATCCTCACTCACTCTTGTTTGAAGCTTCCTTGGGAAGCTGTACAGTGAGTCAAAATGTGATGTCGTTTCAGATAAATTCAGGGGGATAGTTGGGACATATTCTTCAAGGGAAAAAAGATATGAATTGTTCATTGTGATTATTTTATATGACCACTTATTTGTTAATCTCATGATATTTGCTCTGTCATCTTAAAAATAATGTTACATAGGAAGTACAAACACTTAAAAAACTAAATTTTCTAGTGAGTATAAGAGAGCATTTTGTAAGATAAATGAGAAAGAGCATCAAAATCACTGCTGAATACATGTTGCACTATTGCTATATAACGAGCACACACATTCTGTCTCTCTCTGTCTCTGTCTCTGTCTCTGTCTCTCTCTTCCCCCCTCTCTCCTTCCCCCTTCTCCTCCGCGCCCTCTCTTCAGGATACCATGCTAATATCATCCATAGTTTCTAAACAAATGACTCATCTTCTTAGTCTGGATCTCAGTTTTAAGTTTTAATCTTAAATAATGAAGTAGTGTTATGATTTTGAATTTGCAGGATTTTACCCATGTGGTCTCATGTATTTTTCTCACATTTATATAAAGTTCACTTGGCAGAGCTGCTTGTGTTTAGTGTTGGTAGTGAACCCAGAGCATTGTATTTCCACCAGGCTTAAGGTTTTGTTTGTTTGTGATCACTTTTTCTTTTTTAACTTTGGTCAGTGTGTCATTATGTTGCTTGGGCTGAACTGCTATAGTGTAGGTCATCTCTCCTCAACTTTCCTAATGTTGTGACCCTTTTTATATGCTTCTTCATGGTTTGGTGACCACCAACCATGTTTTTTGTACTTTATAACTGTTATGAATTATAGTGTAAAGATTTCATGTTTAAGATATTTCATATGTTGTTCTCAAGTGATCGTTCCCACAGGTTGAGAACCCCTGGTCTAGGCAGCCTTGGACTATCAATATCTACTGAGTGGCCATGGCTACAGCTTTTTGCCATCAAATCAAGCTGAGAAAATGTTTTTAAATAATCCAAATACATACACACATACACACACACACATACACACACACACACACACACACACACACACACACACACACAGAGATACGTACAACCAGGAGTTTGGTTTGAGATTTTGCTTAAATACTGTGAAAATAAACATGCAAAGACTTGTCAGACAAAACCAAAACCAAACAAAACAAAAGCAAACAAATCCAAAAAACACTAAATGAGAAAAAATAAAGTTTACGTAAAAACATTGAGTTAGTTTTGTGTCGTCATCATTTTTCCGGGGTATTGACCCTGCCCTGAAGTATGGCAGATTCACACAGTGAGATGCATTTGGACAAAATACCAATCATGCATTATTTGCAAATAGCTTCCAGGTAGTGATGGAAGCCCATGTACACTCCCTGTCTCAGTGCAAGGAGTCCATCGGGCTTGAATCTGTGTAGGCATTGCACGTGTTGCCTTCATGTGTGTCAGCCCTGATGTGTATGGAAGACCCTGTTCTCTTGGAATCCCCAATCTCCTCTGGATCTTACAATCTTTCTGCATGGGTATGAAGGGAGGCTTTGATGACGACATCCTACTTAGGATGAGTGCTCCAAAGTCTTTCATTCTCAGCACATTGTCCTGTTGCGGGTCAGTGTATTAGTTCAAGTCTACTGTGAGAGGAAGCCTTTCTAAGGAGGACTGGTGAGGTGCTTATACAGTGGTATATCAGTATGTCAGTACGAGTTTGTTTATTGCTGTGTTCTTTTATGAGAATAAAACTATTAGATTTTCCCTAAGGGCCATGACCCATCTAATCAGATGTTGACCAGTTTTTGCAGTGTCAATTATTGGTTCTATCCATACTGTGGGCCTTAAATCCAATCAAAATGTGGTTGGTTCCTCCCATAACCTTTGTGTCACAATAGTGTTGGCTGCACTAGTTCATAAACAAAAATCTCTCATATAGGTCATCAAAGAAAAAGAGAGGAGTACATGTTGACAAAAAAGAATGATCACTAATTCATGGCTTTCAAAGATTGGCCCTAATACTCTCTAGAAAAATACTTTCATAGAGCTGTGTCTCTTGTCATGGGAAATCCAAAGTACAGGAGAATCACTCTAATGCATTGACACAAACTCATGCAGTAGGTGATAATATTTTTCTAATATATTTAATTAGCACACTTATACACAGCAATACAATAACTTTTGATATTCATTGTCATTTGCTCTGTCATCAGATACTTATATCTGTTGAAATGTAGAAGCAAAACTGTTATTTCCTATTGGAAAATTATACCAATAATTTTGCCTTATTTATTCATATTAACAAGATTCTACTTTAATGCTTTCTTAAATATTTATCATGCTTTGTAAGTCATAGAATGCTTTTAAAATTCTGTAGAAAATGGAAATATCCCATTTCCTAGACTGTAAACATTAGCCTTGTCAGATGTGTTTAGGGGTAAAGCTGACAGATCAGAGAAAACCTACACATCTGATTTCTGCAAATTTTTGCAAAATCCCTACACTGAAATGTTCAAAGGATGTTGATATTCCAAACATCCAAAGTTAGCAGGAAAATGAAATCAGGTAAAAATCTATGGTATCAAGAAAGGACAGTTATAGCAATTATTTATGAGGATCATCTTTCCTTCCTCCTAAAATTTACAATGAAAATTCCCCTTCAGGTTCATACCTGAAGGTTCTTTTTCATATGAAGCAGGAAAGTGGTCTTTTAGTATAGCAGGACTTAAGCTCATGAGTACAAACAAACATACTATTTCTTGCTAAACGTGCTATGTAAATCAAACAATTTCACTTCTCTCAATGTTTTTTGGCAGTATTCATGGATTCATCTTAATTTTTATTTAATTGTTTTGAAAATTTCATGAATAGCACTAGAGGTACAGCACACCAAACCTTTCTCTTTGCCTTTCTAATGTCTGTTCCGTGCAATACACACATTAGGAACATCAGGATATGTGAGACACTATGAAAAGAATTAAGGCCAGGCACAGGTAAGGGGTAGTTTCCCATTTTACTATCACATACATATACACGATCCTATGAAAAAAACAAATCCATAGCTCGAGTACCTCTAAATAAAGTGATCTACAGAACCAAGAGTCCAAAGCTTTATATAAGTACTTCTTGAAATTATGGAATTACATTTAGAAATAGTGTTTGTCTTATTCCTAAAGAGAATTTGTAGTCTGTACAAAATTAACATTTTCCTCTCATGATTTTAAAAATGTAACTTTTTTAGGTTATGGTGTCCCTTAGAGCAAGTCTAAATTTTTACTTCTTCATGGTAACTAATATCATCATAATTCTTTATGTAACTCGTCCTTCACATGTATAGAGTCTGTTTTCATGGTTCCTAAGGTTGTAAGTATTACTAGCATTTTGGAAGTTTTAAGTATTTAGATAAAGACTTTCTTCTTGTCATTGTCCTCTGCATAGCAGCTCAGCTGTGCTCACAGCACTTATTCTGTGTCAGCATTTGAAAATGATCTGACACGAGAGTTCTTACCTAGGACTAGCTTTCATGATTGCACAGAGTAGAATGTAGGATTCTAAGAGAGGAGAGCAACCAACACTCTTACTCAGCTATGATGCCCATGAACCACATCAATGGTCACTTTGGCATTGTGACTCTACAGTGCAGTAGTGCTACATGTACCTTGGTAACCAAGAGCTTAGTTGGACTTAAGGCCCATTCTACAAGAGGCAGTCATTTCTGGTACTGGATCTCTGTCACTACCCAAAGCTCCAGAAGTCAAGATTTTTGAGGAGATCCTATAACCACCACTATAACAAACCGCAGTAATCCCCAACTCCGTGCTTAATATATATTTGTCTACACAGGTCACTACAAGTTCTCACGACTCATTAAAATAATTCCTTTTTTTAACTGAGGGAGAACATTATAGCAAACCAGTATAAGCACAATGCAGAAAACCAGATCCTGTGTGTTGCCCAGTGACATCTGAAACCTAAACAGCACAGATCTACACCTTAGATCCAGAGATCCTTGAAGAAGAAGAGGAGAGACTGTTAGTGCCAGAGGAGCAGGATGCTTTCTCTGACACTGGACTTCTTAGAAACATCAGAGAAGCTATACTCATGAAGTCATCAACACGGCCATCTAAGCAGGACCTGGGAAAGGATGACGTCAGTAGTCATCTTAACATGGAAGAGGGAAAGCTCACAAAGACTCAGTGTGAGACAAAGAAATGCAGACATCGAAGGGGTGGTGAAAGTGGAAAAATTGTTTTGGTCATAGAAGAGCCTCCCAATTGGACAATCAATCTAAATCAGTCATCCCTGCGATCATACACATACAAGGTACACTACTCACACTGAGCACGTTGTGTTTATATGTTTTGGAATAGCTGTCATGAGAGTTAATACGATATGAGGCTAGGAGTTTTACAGAGATCAAAGAATGGCATTTGGTAAGCTTTGGCAAGAGTGTAGGGAAATGGGAAAGTGAAGTGATCATAACTGTCAAAAATAAAATTTATCTTTAAGCATAGTCTAGTTAGAATTTCAAATGCCTATGGAGGATATTTATATGCTATAGTCAGTAAGCGAGGCTCTTGAAGAGACCTGACACCTATTTCATTAGGTATTGTTGGCAGGTCCTGGAATGAACTGTGGATGGATCTTAAAACAACAAATGATTCTTTTCTATAAATTTAAACAGATTATCATTGTTATATAAAAACAAATACTATGTTTATATATTTATTATGTATAAACATACAATTATTTATTTAAAAAGTTAAGAAAGAAAAAGTGTCCATGAAATTTCAAGACTAGAATTTGTTAAATTTAAAGGGACAGATCACATGAAGTTCAAGAAGAAGGCTGACCAATGTGCAGATGTTTCGGTCCTTCTTAACAGGGGGAACGAAAATATTCTTAGGAGGAGATATGGAGATAAAGTTGGAACAGAGACTAAAGGAATGGCCATTCAGAGGCTGCTCCACCTGGGGAATCCAGGCCATATGTGTAGTGCCACCAAACCTAGACAATATTGATGAAACCAAAATGTGCGTGCTGATAGGAGCCTGATATAGCTATCTGCTGAGAGGCTCAGCCAGTGTATGACAAATACAGAGGGTAATGCTAGCAGCAAATCATTGAACTGAGAACAGGGACCCTATTGGAGGAGTTAGAGATAGGATTGCAGGAGCTCAAGGGGCTTGTAAAGCATAAGAACAACAAACCAACCAACCAGAGCTCCCAGGGACTCAACCACCATCCAAAGATACACACGGATAGACCCATGGCTCCAGCTGTGTATTTAACAGGTTGGCCTTGTTGGGCACCAATGAGAAAAGCCATTGGTCCTGCCATGGCTGAACAACACCCCCCCCCCGAATGTAGGGGAAAGTCAGGGTGGGGAGTCAGGAAGGGGTGTCATTGGGGAAAGGGAACACCCTCATAAAAGAAGGGGGAGAGAGGATGGGATGGGCGCTTATGGATGGGAAACTGGGAAATGGAATAACATTTGAAATGTAAATAAAAAAAATCAAATAAAAAAAAGAAAGGGTAAGAAGTGCACCTCACTTCTCATTGATTGTGCAAAGGAATCTGAAGTCACACAAGCACACGTGCACACATATATCTCACACATACAGTTAGTATGCATTCCCAAATCTAATTAGGAAATACGTTAGCATTTATTTTAATCAGTGGTTTGCACTGTCTTCTTGTAGGTTGGTATACTGACCTTAGAGTGCTGTGAATCCTAGTTTTCTGCAGTGCTGCCACCCACAGTAAGAGTGATGAAATCTCTACCTGTTGCATTTTGTCTCATGTAGCATTGTTGGAGGTAACTAGTGTAGCGATTGGAGTATTGTTACTTTATTAGTTGGAATATTGTCTGGAGAAGCTGGAGAGATGCTATCTAAAGCATATGGGGTTATTGGCTTCTGCCTCAACTGGAGCAGTGTCATATTTGGTAGTTGAGACAGTCTCAGCTGCCACACCATTTGTGGAAGTATCAGGCTTGAGGTTGCTAGGAGGTGTGATTGTTTTCTCATCTATACATTAATTGACAGAAACAGCAGAAATGGTTGTGAAGGCAACCATAGTAGTAGCATTGAATTGGCTTCCACATTGTCATAGGGTGGCTTGCAGTGCTGGTTCCTTGGATGGTTGGTAGGAGATGAGGATAAAGAGGAGGGCTGCAGGGTGTATTGGAGAAGAGTCCAAGAGTAAAGGACAAGGGTTCATGTCTCCAAGAGAACAGGAAGCAGGTAGTGGCATCAACTGAGAAGTTAAAGTGTTCGTAGTTCCCATACTCTTTCAGGTTCATTTGCTTCCCCATAGGTTTTAGAATTTTATGAGGTGTGGATTTAGATAGTATAAATCTCTCTTCAGAAATGAGCATAGTCATCAGAGAGAGAATACAAAGAGATCAAAATAAAAGTAAATTAAATTCCAATATATGCCCCATCTCATTTTGACCTCATTGCTTCTTTAGAAAGGCACGTTTATATGAAAGTTTGGTTCTGAGTCCAACAGTCCCTTGGTAATTTTGGGGGCCTTTTCCTAGGGCTTTTGTGCATGGCATGAATTGTAGATATTCATGGGTTCCATTTAAACCATGTACAATTTCCTTTAACTTTTATATGTTCTTACACACATTAAAGAAGTTTGGAGTGGTGATAATTCCCACAATAATTTGAATGTTGTGTACTGTACCTGCTGTAGATGATAACGGTGTCATGATAGAATAAACATGCGCTGTACACATGAAATATACTTCCTTAAGTATTTTTCATGCAAATTTGCTTGAGTCCCTGAATGTAGAATACTTGTTTTGTCCAATATAATGTTACATCCTATTCGTTCATTTTCAGGAATTCCTGTATCGAAATACTAACATGTTCTGTGATTAGCAGTCATTTGATGTTTGACCCTCCAGGGGATATCTTATTGTCTTTTCGTCCCTTTTCATGATTGTTTATTAGAGTTGTATTTCACCTAAATGATCACTGTGTCTTCTGGAACAAGGGTTCTGAAAAAATTACCTTTATACAAAAAACACAGTAGCGAGTGCATCGTCAGAATGATGACAGCAGTAGATGCTGTATAATGCTTCCCTACTCTTTATTGTCATTTTACATAATGATCCTGTAAAGGTTGTTTCTCAAACCTTTAAAGAATTTTTCTCACAAAATTCAGTAGAGGTTTGGTTTATGTTATTCTGACTGCCAACATGAAAATTTGATTTGCTACTCCTTCACATATATCTGAATGTGGGGCAGTAGCAGTAGTGAAAGAGATATTGGCAGCATGCATTGCATTGGCTTTTTATCATATGAAGTGGTTGAGTTGGAAGGTTTCTTGGAAGTCTGTAACCTGGAGGAAAGTCTATGAAAGGTAAAGGGAGTGATTGACCAAACTCTGTAGCCGACAGACCAGGCTGAGGATGATGACGAGGATGACGAGGAGGAGTTGAAAGAGCTAGAGGTCCTCTAGGATCATGTTGTCCTCATGGCACCTGTGACACTCAGTAGACTATGGGGGAAAGAAAATACACAATTTCAAAGTAGCTATTTCACAGAGAGTTGTTAGCATGTACACTTTCTAAGCACAATGTAATTTTAGATTTCTTCTAAATGTCCTGTTCTCCCAAGACATGTTCTGACCTTAGTTTTCAGCTATGTTCTTTTAAAAAAGTTCTCTAATACTGGAAGCAGAAAAAGTTAGAGTTCATGTTGCAGAATAAGGTCTACTGACTTATAGGAAAGGTTCTTTGTACTGGAGAGAAGCAGATGGCAGTTAGGCTGTATTAGACAAGAGTAGCTTCTGTCTCCTGACCTGCAAACCTGCCGGGAATCTTCCAATGGCCGTTTCTACTGTCGTCATCTTTACCCATATTTCCCCTGACATTGATCCACTCAGTGATGTTGCATTCTAGAAAGTGAAGGAGAATATATGATATTTTTATTCTGAGCATGGGTTACTGTGCTTACTACATTTTCAAGTTCTACATGTATTTCTAAAATTTTCATATTATATTACTTTTCAGATAAAAAATTAAACTAAATGGACAATGTTGGGAGTCAAATGGGAGTAGAAAGAAATGATATTGAGCACAAATTGTCCAGTGTGGAAAAGAGGATTTCGGATCTGGGTTGTGGGAGACTCGTATGAGGTCAAGGTAAATCCACCCAATCTGGATCCCACACAGAAGCTTTTTGTTTCATGTCAGTGAAATTTTAATAAACAGAATTGGGGCCACTCAATATTGATACAGCATCAAATTTAATGAAGTATGAAATGATGGCCTTTGGATGATGATAAAACTGCCTTCCAATTTCCTCTTCTGCCTCCTGACTTATTTCAGAAAAGAACATGTCTATGCCAAGTGTAGACTCTGCTAGAACAAAGAGGAGTCTTACAGTCCCAATTTTTGGTCATTTATTTTGCAGCAACAGAAAACTGTTACATGTTTTTAAGTTTAAACTGTTTACATGTTTTTAAGTAAAAGTTTTCAAAGCCACTCAGAGAAAATGTTTCCCCTTTTGTTTTGAGCATAGAGGTGCTCAATGAATTCTTAGATGACAAGGAATGGAAAGAAGATATTATAAACAAAATTGGAAGTTGGGTTTTAGTAGACATGGTCACTGAAATCATTCCCAAATGGAAATCATGTCTATACATATTGGGAAATGTACCTGTCACTCAAAAGCTTCGAATTCCTAGGTGATTTAATTGTAGTAAGGTTCAAAAGTGGTTCCAGAGTTAATTTTTCAAGAATAAATTTAGCCCAGCAATGGGGGAGGTTTAGATATGTTACAATAGCAGATGTTTCAAATATAGGCCAATGAGAGACGAGTAATTGTTTCTGTAGTAAACACTGTGGTTGTATCACATAGCACCTCCATTCATAAACAAAACTCTTTTTTTCCTTTGGACAGTGATATCCATACATGCTTCCATATTCTGGAATCATAAGCCTATTTGTGTGCTATGGAGATTCATGTGAGTCCTGCTCGGTGTTCATTTGCTTGAGTCATTTAGTATTGTGTACAGGTCTAGGCAGTGATTGCCTTGGTCTGCACTTGGTGAACACTCAATCTCCCACTTGCTGGGCTAACACCCAGTTCAGTGATTTTTTCTAAGCTTCAACATTAAAAATAATCACAGCTGGAAAGTGATGTAGGAAACAAATGCATTAGGAAGGTGGAGTCTTCTGAGAGATGAAAGGTTAAGACTTGCTTCAGAGGCAGGGACGTCTTTTTAATGAGGTGGGAAGACTCTAGAACACAAAGGGCCATGTTAAGTAGAGGGACAATATGTGCTTTTGTTCCTCTGCTGCTGTGCTGATCCTAAATCAAGTTGATCTTGAGGTGGTAACTTGAAGACAATACCCATTTGTTCATTCATTTGATGAGTTCTTTCCCTAATTTGTCATCTGACACTTTCCCTTCAGCAATTCCAATGTTTAGGTTAACCCTTAAAACCTGTCACTTAAAGGTCAATTTTGTGAGCTGAGATAGAAGATCCCATAGAGAGTTTATGGCCAGATATTTGTCCTTAGGCATTGCCTTGCATTTCTCTCTAGTTTCTTTGGTCAGTACTCTCCAATTTCATAGAGGTTTGTGACATTCCAAGTGGACACCAACTTTCTTTCCCTCAGCTTTCTACCTCATTCCAAGCCCACATATGTATCTGCAGTTGGCTCTTTTCTTAGTTCACAAAGAGGTGGCAGAAGTTAGGAATGAATTCCCTTCTCTAGACCTTGACGTCTGTAAAGTCACTTAGGAGTTAAGAGACTGACTTCTCCATTGTTCCTTAGGTGCTTGACTTTTTGTTTCTTTGAATCTGTAGCTATATGTCATCTCATTTAACTATCACACTTCATTTATAAAATGTCAACCCCTATGTCCAGGCTTCCAACACCATCACAGAGCTTTGCATCTGCTCCTCAATTCTGTTTTTTCTGCTTTGAGTGTCTTACATCTTTCATTTGTGTGTGGAAAGTGTACCATATGAAATTGTATGTGTTGGTGGCATAGCCAGGATGTTTATTTTCCCAAGTTTACTACACATCCACGTAGCCTTTTGACATGTGCAAACAGAAGCCTGCCTGGTACTTCGTGTATTCTTGAGTAAGAAATCAGGAGAAAGAGTTTGAAAATTCTATTTTAATTCCGTTTCTGCAGCTGGTTGACTATACTGCCGTGGGTAGAATATTAGATCTCTAGTGTCTCAATATTCTTATCTAGAAAATGGGAATAATAACAGCAGCCTCAAAGGGTGTTATGTGGATAATTGCTTGATGTGTGCAAAGAGCTTTGAATATAGAATATGCTAAATGTTATGATTGTTTTAAACTACATATGCAGCAGTATGTTACAGGCATAAAATTAGAGAGTGGTTTAATGAGCATAGCAAATTGCAGGCCTCTGATTTAGGATAAGAGAGTCTGGAGACCAAGCAAAGCTTTGTCTAGTTTACCATTCCAATATAAGTAAGGGTGCTAGGAACATAGTGCAAAATGTGTCCTTGTTATATATTCTAGCATCTTTTGTGTGTAACCTCAGGAGTGTAGCTGGGTCCTCACGTAGTTCTATGTCCAATTTACTGAGTAACCTCCAGATTGATTTCCAGGGTGGTTGTACTACCTTGCATTCACACCAAAAATGGAGGAATGGTCCTCTCTTACCACATCCTCATCAGCATCAACTGTCACCTTATATTTGATCTTAGCCATTCTGTCTGTTGTGAGGTAGAATCTCAGGGTCGTTTTGATTTGCATTCTCTGATGACTAAGGTGGTTGAACATTTCTTTAGGTGCTTCTCGGCTATTCAATATTCCTCAATTGAGAATTCTTTCTTTAGCTCTGTACCCCTCTTTTGAATAGGGTTATTGGTCCACTGGAGTCTAACTTTTGAGTTCTTTGTATGTGTTAGTTATTAGCCTTCTATCAGATGTGAAGATCTTTTCCAATATGTTGATTGCCATTTTGTCCTATTGACAGTGTCCTTTTCCTTAAAGAAGCTTTGGGAATTTATATGGTCCCATTCGTTGGTTCTTAATCTTAGAGCATGAACTATTGGTGTTCTCTCACGAAATTGTCCCTTGTGCCTATGTGCTGGAGGCTCTTTGGCACTTTCTCTTTTATTAATTTGAGTGTGTCTGATTTTATGTGGAGGTCTTTGATCCACTTGGACTTAAGTTTTGTACAAGGAGATAAGAATGGGTCAATTTGCATTCTTCTACATGCTGACCTCCAGTTGACACAGATCCATTTGTCGTGAAAATGCGGTCTTCTTTTCCCATTGGATAGTTTTAGCACCTTTGTCAAAGAGCAAGTGACCATAGTTGTGACGGTTCATTCTGGGTCTTCAATTGTATTCCGTTGATCCACCTGGTTGTCTTTTTACCAATACCATTCAGTTTGTTTGTTTGTTTGTTTGTTTGTTTGATTTTTATCACAATTGCTGTGTAGAACAGCTTGGTGTTAGGGATCGTCATTCCCCTAGAAGTTCTTTTCTTGTTGAGGATAGTTTTCGTTATCCTGGGTTTTTTGTTATTCCAAATGATTTTGCTAATTGTCTTTCTAACTCTGTGAAGAATGGAGTTGGAATTTTGATGGGGATTACATTGAATCTTCAAATTGCTTTCTGCAAGGTGTGCATTTTACTATAGTATTCCTGACAATTTCTGAGCATGGGAGATCTTTCCATCCTCTTAGATCTTTGGCAGTTTCTTTCTTCAGAGACTTGAAGTTCTTGTCATACATATCTTTCACTTGCTTGATTATAGTCACATCAAGGTATTTTATATTAATTGTGGCTATTGTAAGGGTGTCATTTTCCTAATTTTTTCACAGCCTGTTCATGTTTTGAGGAAGGGAAGGCTATTGATTCGTTTGAGTTAATTCTATATGCAGCCATTTTGCTGAAGTTGTTTATCAGCGGTAGGAGTGCTCAGGTAGAATTTTTGGGTCATTTATGTATCCTACCTTATCATCTGCAAACAGTGATAATTTGACTTCTTCTATCACAATTTGTTTCCCTTTGGCCTTCTTTTGTCGTCTAATTTCTCGGGCTAGAACATCAACTACTATATTGAATAGGTAGGAACATAGTGGGCAGTCTTGTCTAGTCCCTGATTTTAGTTGGATTCCTTCAAGTTTCTCTCCATTTAATTTGATGTTGGCTACTGGTTTGCTGTTCATTACTTTTACTATTTTAGGTAGGAGCATTGAATTCCTGATCTTTCGCAGACTGTTTTCATGAAAGGGTGTTGATATTTTCAAATGCTTTCTCTGCATCTAATGAAATGATCATGTGGGTTTTTTTTCCCTCAAGTTTGTATATATTGTAGATTTTGTTGATGGATTTCCATATACTGAGCCATCCTTGCATTTCTGTGATGAAGCCTACTTGATCATGGTGAATGATCATCATAATGCATTCTCGGATTTGGTTTGAGAGAATTTTATTGAATATTTTTTGTCAATATTCATGAGGGAATTTGATCTGAAGTTATCTTTCTTTGTTTGATCTTTGTGTGTTTTATGTGCAACCATAATGGTGGCTTCATAGAAGGAATTGGGCAGATTCTCAATGTATCCTTAGATGACATTGAATGGAAAGAAGATATGAATAAAATATTTTTTTTAGTGAACAATCCTTTATTTGCTGAGCTATCTTACCTTGCACAGCACTGTCTTTTTCTTTTATTCAATTCTTAAATTTACATTTTAAATGTTATCCTCTTTCCTAGTTAGCCCTTTGTAAACCTGCTATCTTCCCCTGTTTCTATGAGGGTCCTCCCTCACCCACACACTCCCTTGCACCTCCCTAGCCTGACATTCCCCTACACTGGGGCATCTAGCCTTTAGAGGACCAAGTGCCTCTCCTCCCTTTAATGCTGGATAAGCCATACGTCCATCACTGTGTTCTCTTGGGATGGTGGTTTAGTCCTTGGAGGCTTTGGGGGGGTCTGGTTGGCTGATATTGTTGTACCCTTGCAGCTATTTCAGTCCTTTCTCTAATTCCTCCATTGGGTACCCCATTCTCAGTTCAGTGTTTGGATGCGAGCATTTACTTCTGTATTTGCCATGCTCTGGCAGAGCTACTGAGGTGGCAGCTATATGAGGCTCCTGTTGGCATGCACTTCTTGGAATCCACAATATTGTCTGGGTTGGTGTCTATATGTAGGATGGATTCCCCCAGGTGGGGCAGTGTCTGGATGGTCTTTCCTTCATTCTCTGCTCCACACATTTCTCCATAATTCTTCCTTTGAGTATTTTTGTTCCTTCTTCTAAGAAGTTCTGAAGCATCCAATCTTTGGTTTTCCTTTTTCTTGAACTTCATGTGGTTTGTGAATTGTATCTTGGCTATTTTGAGCTTCTGGTCTAAAATTCAATATCAGTGAATGCATGCCATGCGTGTTCTTTTGTGATTGGGTTACCACACTCAGCATGATATTTTCAAGTTATATCCATTTGCCTAAGAATTTCATGAAGCGCTTGTTTTTAATAGCTGTGTAGTACTCCATTTTGTAAATGTACCACATTTTCTATATCCATTCCCATGCTGAAGGACATGTAGGTTCCTTCTAGCTTCTATTCATTATAAATAAGGCTGTTATGAACATAGTTGAGAATGTGTCCTTGTTATAT
The DNA here is from genome assembly GCF_011064425.1 of Rattus rattus. NCBI lineage: Eukaryota > Metazoa > Chordata > Mammalia > Rodentia > Muridae > Rattus > Rattus rattus. Next base: position 855,283 of record NC_046164.1, read on the forward strand.
GTTGGAGCACTATTTTGGGTGTATGTCCAGCAGTAGTATAGCTGGGTTTTCAGGTAATACTTGTCCAGTTTTCTGAGAAACTGCCAGACAGATTTCCAGAGTGGTGGACTAGCTTACAATCCCACCAAGAATGGAGGAGTGTTCATCTTTCTCCACATCCTTGTAAGCACCTACTGTCACCTGAGATTTTGATCTTAGCTATTATGACTGGTGTGAAGTAGAATCTCATAGTTGTTTTGATTTGCATTTCCCTGATGACTAAGGATGTTGTACATTTCTTTAGGTTTTTCTCAGATATTCAGTATTCTTCTGTTTAGAATTTGGTATTTAGCTCTGTACAACATTTTTAAAGTGATTATTAGGTTCTCTGGAATGTAACTTCTTGAATTCTCTGTATATATTGGATATTAACCCTCTATCAGATGTAGGATTGGTAAAGATCTTTTTCCAAACATTTGGTTGCCAATTTCTCCTTTGGACAGTGTCCTTTGCCTTATAGAAGTTTTACAATTCTTCATTTTAGAGCATAAGCCACTGGTGTTCTCTTCAGGAATTGTTTCCCTGTGCCAATGTGTTCAAGGCTCTTCCCCACTTTTTCTTCTTTTAGTTTCAGTGTCTCTGGTTTTATGTGGAGGTTCAAGATCAACTTGGACTTGATCTATGTACAAGCTGATAAGAATGGATCGATTGGCATTCTTCAACATGCTGACTTGCCAGTTGAAAAAAATACCATTTGTGGAAAAATCTGTCTTTTCCTCTGAATCGTTTTAGCTCCTTGGTCAAAGATCATTTGACCATAGCTGTGTGGGTTCATTTATGGGTCTTCAAGTCTATTTTACTGATCTACCTGCATGTCCCTGTATCAACCCCATCCAGTGTTTATCACTATTTGTCTGTAAATCAGCTGGAGGTTAGGGATAGTGATTCTCCCAGAAGTTCTTTTATATTTGAGGATATTTTGGGTATACTGGATTTGAATATGCCAGTGCTTTTTCTAACTCTATGAAGAATTGAGATGGTGAGGTGGTGAGTAGAAGGTATATCCTTTTGTTTTAGGATGGAATGTTCTTTAAATATCAGTTAAGTCCTGTTAATATAAGTTCTGTTAGTCTCTCTGTGTCTCCATTTAATTTCTGTTTTGATGGTCTGTCCATTGTTGAGAATGCGGGTTTTGTAACCTTTTACTATTATTGTGTGAGGTGTAATGTGTGCTTTGAGCTTTAGTAAGGTTTCTTTTATTTATATAGGTGGCTTTGTATTTGGAGCATAGATGTCACTCCTGTGGGCTGGCTTTCAGCTCTCCATGAGGGCAGCATCGGAAGGAAGAGTACTGTCCCTACTGCTCCATGGTCCTGTACTCAGGGGGCACAGGTGGCACTAGGTGTTTTCCTCTTGAGTTGGGAATGTGAGCAGACAGTAGTCCCTCTGGGTTCTCAGGGGTGTCTGTACCCCTGAGGGTCTGGCTCACCCCCACATGGGATTTGGGTGCAGGGAGCAGTTTGTCCTGTTCAGTTCAGAGCTTGGCTCAGATTTGGACTGCAGGGCTTTTGCAGTTGACTGCTCCTATATTCCTGTGTCCAGAGGCATGATGTGGTTTCCTCTTGGGTCAGGGATGTGCGCAAAGGTGAGCAGAAGTGGCAGTCTGTCCCGCCCTGCAGTCTCAGGATTGCCCACACTTCTGGGTGATCAGCTCTCTCTCCCATGGGTTTTGGGAGCAGGGAGCTGTGGGTGGGATCAGAGAAGTTCGAGCCAGACTTCCTGTAATTCTTAAAGGGATTTTTGTGTTTCCTCTTTAAGTGCTTCTATCTTTTTACATGTATTGTCCTGTGTTTCTTTCAGGGAGTTATTTATGTCCTTCTTCAAATCCTCTAACATCATCATGAGATGTAATTTGAAATCAGAATGTTGCTATTCTGATGTTTTGCGGTATCCAGGACTTGCTGTGATGGGAGAACTGGGTTCTGAAGTTGCCAAGTGGCCTTGATTTCTGTTGCTTTGTTTCTTGCAACTGCCTCCTGCCATCTGGTTATCTCTGGTGTTTGCTGGTCTTGCTGTCTCTGACAGCGGCTTGAGACTCCTTCAAGTCTGTGTATAAGCACTCCTGGGACATCAGCTTTCTACTTGTGGATTTTGGGTACCAAGAGCTGTGGCAGAGGATGAGTTCTGTGTTTACAGGAAACAGGAAGGATCCTGTCCCATCCTGCTTCTCATCTCCTGTGTCCAGAGGGCTCCAGGCAGGTTCCTCAGATCACAATGGTAGACCTACCTGTGCTACCTGGTATTTCAACACTCTTGGCAGACTAGCTCTCTTCCAGAGGAATCCAGGCACAGCTGTGGCATAGGGCCAGCTCTGGGCTCAGCGGGAAACCTGGACCAAAATCTTAAGTTCAGTTTTATAAACATAGTCACTGGCATTAATCCCAAATAGAAGTAGTTGCTCTACGTATTGTGAAATGTGTCTATCACTCAAGAGTGTAGTCTTGTTCTGGGATTTAATTACCATTAGTTCCAAAACACATTCTACAATTTGTTTTTGCGAAATACTGAAGCCTAGCAGTGGGGGAGGTTTAGATGTGTTTTATGAACCTTTATAAACTGAGTAGTTACAATAGAAGATGTTTCAAATATAGGCCAAAGAGTGGCAGTATAGGTGTCTGTGTGATTAATAAAATCCTGTAAACACCTTTGTGGAGCTAATAGGGATGACTGAAACAAAAGCACAAGCACATATGCTTTGGTTGAGCCTGCCATGAGTTATGCATTAACTAAAACGTAAATGTTCTGAATCAGGGCCTATTTTTGTCTGAGCTTGTCAAATTCTCCCTGAGCCCCAAAAGGCTTTCCATCCTTAACTAAAAATGTAAATGTTCTGAATCAGACACCTTACCGCCTGGGAGGGCCTATTTTGTGAGCCCAGGCTCAAAGCCAGATTTCTGCCCTGGGCTTTTTTTTCTTTTGTACTGATAATGTCAAATTCTCTTCAAGTGTCTAGAAGCAAGTAGCCCCAAAAGGCTCACTCCATCCTTCATTTAAAATCAAAGGTAACCCAATCAGAAAAACCCACACAAGGTATGTACTTACTGATATGTAGATATTAACTCCAAAACTCAAATTACCCACGATACAATCCACAGAACACATGAAGCTCAAGAAGGACAACCAAAGTGCAGATGCCTCTGTCCTTTTTAAAAGGGGGAACAAAAATATTCATAGGAGGGGATATGCAGACTGGTTGGAGCAGAGATTGAAGGAATGACCATTCAGAGACTGCCACACATGGCGATGCGTCCCATTTAAATACAGCCACCAAAACTAGATAATATTGAGGAACCCAAGAAGTGCATGCTGACAGGAGCCTGATATAGTTGCCTCCTGAAAGGCTCAGCCTGAATATGTCAAATACAGAGGCAAATGCTAGCAGCAAACCACTGAACTGAGAATGGGGTCCCAATTGGAGGAATTAGAGAAAGGATTGAAGGAGCAACCCCATAAGGCCAATAGCAATCAATCAGAGCTCCCAGGGACTAAACCACTACCCAAAGACTACACATGGATTGACCCAGGGCTCCAGTTGCATATGTAGCAGAGAATCACCTTGTTGGGCACCAATGGCAGGAGAAGCCCTTGGTCCTGCCAAGGCTGGTACTCCTCAGTGTAGGGGTATGTCAGGGAAGAGAGGCAGTATGAGAGGGTCGTTAGGGAGAGGGACGAATTAATAGAAGAATGGGAGGGGGATAGGATAAGGGGCTTATGGCCCGGAAACTGGGAAAGGGAATAACTTTCGAAATGTAAAAAAAGAAAAAAAAAACGGTTCAAAATGAACAAACAAATAAAAAACATGGGGACTCTTGCAGTGATGCAGAGCTGGTCAAAATATAGTGAGTATGCTAACATGGAGTGCCCAACATGATCAGATACATCTGTAATGGTACCCTAATTGACCTGCACATCCTGTCTTCTACTCCAATCTGCTCTGTCCATATCAGAACTAGAACTATCAAAAATAGTCAACATGCTCACATCTCATGACAAAAATACAAACTCTATGAAAGATGAAGCCAGCATCTCCTCTCTAAAACCTTCCAGTCAAGTAGAAATATTTGCCAACGATAATTACGTAGATTATCTTCAGAGCACAGACTTTAAATGAGCCATCATCAGCATTATCAAAGACATCAAAGTATTTACAAGATAGAAAGAATTGGCTCATTGAAATCAAGGAGAAAGAACATAAGGAGAGAAAAATTCAGCGGTGCCCAAGAAACACAATCACAAATATGGTGGAAATAAAAAAGAAATGCCATACTTGAGAGCAGAATTCAATAAAGATGTAGAGTCTTTGTGGAAAACTCAATGTGAAATGAGTATGGAGCTGAAAACCCCAATAATCTGATGGAAAAATCTCAAAGGACATCTTGAGATATAGAATGAGTCAAACAGGAAAAAAGAAAAAAACAGGATCAGGAGTCAAATGTACAGTAGATAATCTGGAACAAATAAGGAATATGAAAAACAACACACACACACACACACACACACACACACACACACACACAGAACATAGAAGAAATGTGGGACACTAAAGGCCATGCACAGTCTTAGCAGTCTTAGCTTATCATTACATATATGTAAACAATTCTATCAAATACACACCAATCACTAGAATACCTTTAAATAAAATGATTTACAGAACAAACACTGCAAAGTTTTGTCTTAAAAATAGCGCATTTGAAGAAGAAATAAAGTTTGCCTTATTTATAAAGAGAATTTATGTAGACTCGTAAGAAGGTACCATTTTTTCCCCATGGTTTTAAAAACATATACCTTTTCTAGGTTATGCTATGTTTGAGGGCAATGGGAATTTTTACTTCTTCAATGTAGCTATTATTTGTCATACCTTCCTGGATCCCCTGCAGTGTTTGACCCCAACTGGGGCCCTGCTAATGCATGTAGAAGCCTTTGGGACCTAACAAAGGCATGCCCTGGCCCTGTATGAACACACCTGGGTGGTACACCTGGGCGGTAATCCATTTCTGTCTTTTTTTTTTTCATTTCTGTCTTTTGTTCTTACATCTTTGTTCCTGAGGACTTAAGCTTGTTTTCCCACTGTGCTTCCTGGAATTTTCCACCCAATGAACCTGGGGCATATATTCGGTGAATAAAGCAAAAGATGTGGCATTCTCATTATACGAATGACCTGAGTATGTGTTTCTTCTTAAACCCTGCAGGCCTATGCCCGGCTCTCAGTACTGTGTAGGTGCGGGAAATGGACATCCCACCGAGATCGGGAAGGTGAAGAATTTTCTGAAGGGGTCATCCCGGGAAGCCGGTAGGCCAAGGAAGGAGGGACATGTTGGGTAAGTAAACAGCAAAAAGGAAAATTTTCCTAACAGGGGAACTGTGAGGTTTACTTTATAGGTAACAGATCAGATAGTTGCTTTACTCAAACATCAGGGTATCGGGGTAAAGGAAAAAGTAGCTAAAGGATTTATTAAAACCTTAGAAAAGACTAGTCCTTGGCTTGTTACCATGTCAGTGTGGGCACAGATAACTGGAGGTTCTGAAAGGCCTCATAATTAAGCAGGATACATAAAGGAATTCAATAAAGATGTAGAATCTTTGCGGAAAACTCAATGTGAAATGAGCATGGAGCTGAAAATCCCAATAATCTGATGGAAAAATCTCAAAGACATCTTGAGATATGCAAAAGGAAAAAAAAAAAAAACAGGATTCAAATGTACTAGCATGAATAAATGGAACTTGAAATGAAAACACACACACACACACACAAACAAAAGGTTCAGTGTAATGGTAAAGTTTTTTTTTTTTTATATGTGTTCTATTTTAGAATACCTTTTAAAAATTTAGAACAAAAAACTGAAGAAAAATAGATGCCTTTTTAAAGAAAGGACTAGAGAAGTTACCACCCCCATGGTTTAAAACATGAGAGAATGATGTTTGAGGGCAAAAATTTTACTTCTTCAATGTCCCAGTCACTCCTTCCTGGATCCCCTGCAGTGTTTGAACTCCAGCTGAGCTAAAATGTTTGAGAACACACCTGGGTGGTACACCTGGGCGTAATCCATTTCTGTCTTTTTATACCAGTGTGGGAGACGCCCCACTTCCTTGTATTTCCTTCAGCAAAAATAAAATAGAGAAATATATCGGAAGGTGAAGAATCCACTGAAGGGGTATCCGGGTTAAGTAAAAACAGCAAAAGGAAAATTTTACAATATTAGTCTACTTTATAGGTAACAGATCAGATGTCTATTCGAACATCAGGGAATCTGTAGCTTAAAACCTTAGAAAACTAGTCCTTGACATTACCATGTGAGCACAGATAACTGGAGGTTCTGGAAAGGCCTCAGTAAGCAGTATACAGAAGGTGGAGATTTCATCAAAAAAAAATAAAATTTGGGCTACCATGAAAAACTTGTTTATATATATATATATATATATATATATATATATATATATGTTCTTTTAGAGTTATGTTAACATCTAGAGGAGCAATGTCATTTCTCATAGATGCTTTTAGACTTTGAACCCTGACTAGAGACAGTTTACACCGTAGACATGAGAGAATGAGTTTGAGAAAAACAGTCCTCCCAGACTTTCCACGGATGCTTTGGAGAAAGAGAAGGAAAATGAGATTAAGCTTTTTTGGAGCTCTCCTAAGGACAGAAAGAGGGTGGGAGATGTCCTACCTCCTTGCTGGTCCTATTGGAGAAATGCTTATTTCTGGTTGTGGGGTCCATAGGTAGGATATCGGGGTCCCTCTGGTGGGACACCATCTAGTTCTTTCCCTCTATGTCTATTGTCTGTCCTTGGTGCACCAAACTGTCCATGTCTGTCAGTTTATGTCTGTAGTTTTTGTTTCTTGTTGCTTAGATGTTTTATCATTCGTGTTCAAAAGAAAAAATGGTAAAAACATTATCTGCGGGTCATTCATGCCTTGATTTGGTTTGAACTCATTTCAAAAATAGGAACGAATAAATAAAAAGAGTTTCAATCAGCCTTTGGAGCTCTGCACCTGTAGCTAGGAGCCTAGGTCAGCTGGAGATGCTCCCCTGGGGCTAAGTGTCTGTTCCAACTGATCTTAAAGATGTCAGCAGCTTCTCAGCTTTTATGGTAGGGAGCTGATAGCTATTTCTCTTAGAGAAATCCCTGACTGTGATAATTGAACTTAGCATGTGGCAAGGTGTTTCTCTTATAGGCACAGCTAGAATAGGTAAAAATAGTGTTTGTTCTAAGTATTCAAGATATGTGTAGCCACTTCATTATTGTTTCTAATTGGTTTTAAATGTAAATATGCTCTACATGTCTTGGTTACAGACTCTTGGCTTTTAAGTTATTGCGTATGTTTAAATATTGTAACATCGATAACAGAAAGTTGGCTTAAAGCTTGTAATTTGGATGGAGTCATTCTAGACCACATATGACATGAGCCGACCCAGGGAAACAGGTCTAAATTGGGATGATATTTTTATGGAATTCTTATCCTAGAATCTAGACTTATAAAAGAATTTTGGGCACGGTCTGTTTGTTGAGGTATTATAGGCCACACAATCATGCATTCATATGCAGAAATTGGCAGTAAAACTTTATTATATGAGGGATAGACTCGGTGTTTTAGAGACTGGATTTTGGAGACTAGATTGTTGGAGGTTGAACTTTGCTTTCTAAAGTTGTGGTCGTGCTCTGGTGTTACAAGGAGAACTTAAAGATTATGGTTAAAGATTGCCAGTGTTACATGGGCTAACTCACACTTATTTGTAAATAAGAGAAAATCAAACAGGTAGAGATTGTTACAGGATTTACAAGGGTTGATGAGGCTATGGAACTTGTGAGAGCATTACACCCTGTTTGCTTTTCCAAGTGCCATTTTAAGATATATTTAGAGGATTGTTTTTATGATGTTGCTTTACATCCTGGTGATTGTGAAAGGTTTTCATTTAGTGAACTTGTTTATCATTTTGGAGAGCCCATGATGTGATATCATTGAATAGTTTTACAAAAGAATGGCTAATAGCCCTAAAATATGTCAAAAAAATTTGTTGTTGCTTCAATACAAGAAGATAGGTCTTTGAATCTTTCAGTATATATTATTCATTATATAGACATTTTATTATCTGATTCTTCTGAAGGAATTTTACTACAAACCTTTGCTCTTACAACCTGCTTTATATTTTTAGAGTAGTTACTTTCATTTTAAATTTTTAAATTTGGATGCCAAGGAACTCTCTGAGTGTTTATGGCACCCTACAAGTAAGTAGGCATACTTGTGCTTAGGTGAAATGGAAGGATGCACATATTGGCATATGGCATGATCCTGTTCATGTATTTTATATGGGGAAAGGCCATGTTTGTGTTTTTTTCTGTAGGAAGCTGGAGGAGTGTGCTAGCTGCCAGAGTGGCTGGTGAGACATGCTGATGCTGGGACAAAGAAGGATGTTGATTTGTGAGCTTGCTGAGTGCCCCAACAATGGTGACTGGGAAGCTGATTTGGATGTATGTTCCTGACCCATCTTTACTAGCCTATAGCCTAGATTGTATAAGCTGCCTTGCTTCAAGCTTTTAGACCTGTGGGACAGAGAACATGGAGAGTATAAAAAATGCCTTCAGAAAATCAGAGACTTTATGACTCTTCTCTTTCCTTTAATGTGACAAATTATTCTGACTCAGTCGTAGACTGGTCAATCCAATATTGGAAATAACAGTTTTCATTTGGAAGATTGGTTCTGGACATTTTAAAGTTCACAATTGTCTTGTATGAAGTCACAGTTGCAGTGGAGAAATTGATACAGGATATAGATATTAAACAAATGTTAGTACATGTGTTAAAACTCCTAATCTTAAATTTATTGGTCATGTTAAAGTTAATTTGGTTTCTTCTGCAATATTTAATGCACGTTATAGTGATTGTATACTTTCTAGTTTTGTTACTGTATTGAAATCTGGCTTACACCAGCCTTTGTTTTATTGCCTGTGAGTATTATAGGAACTTGATAGTCTAAAAGGCTTACTAATGTTGGAAGAAGTGAGTCAGGGTTTAAACAGAAACAATAAGATAGTGGGTTTAATTATTGCTGGTATAGTGGTACAGCTTTTTAATTAATCTCATTATTGTTTGAGCCAAGAAATTAAGACAGTTACTTATGTTGATCACTTAGCGAAAATATTAATGTTTTGAGGATTCAAGAAGATTTATACATTTGGAACAATGAATTGATGATCTTGGTGTTACCCAAATGGTGCTAATTCTGGAGTCTTCACAGGAATGCCATCTCTGTGAGGCTGCTGGGGACCAGGGAACTGTTTCCTGGTTATGCGGATCTCAGGCATGGTTCCATTGCCTGCCAGCCATTCTGGAGAAGGTCAGCTGATCCTGAACTGTCGTGGAAAAGACTTTGGCGTCTTCGATGCTATTGACGCATCCATTGTTGTTGCAGCCACAGTGTCTTCAGTGTCTGGGATTGCCCTCCTCCAATCTGATGTTTAGGTAAATACAGTGGGTTAACTTTCAGGAGAAGTTGCTGACAATTAGGAATTCTAAATTTAAATCAACAGTCAGTACTCTTATAGGAACTGCTTGACAATAGCCCTAGATGTTATGGCCCTCAGTGGTATAGGCCTTGGGCACCTCAGTAATTGGCCTTGTGATTCTAATCACAAGCACAAACAGCATCCCTAGTCCTGCTCAGCAACTAAGCAGGTGTTGCTCTCCTTGGTAGGAGAAATTCCCTCTGTCCAAAACTGGCTCACCCTTTACCAGAAGGAGTTAGCCAAAGATGGGCAACTCTTTGGGACCAATCCCCTTAAGATAGGAAGCTCTGAGACTGGAAGAGCTTTTCAATGGACAGGCAAGTGTTTGCCACCCCAAAGTGTCCTAAGTCAGGAGCTGTTTAATAAAAAATGAAAAAGGGGGACTTGTCAGACCCTCCTGGGTCCACTGAAGCGTTTGACCCCAGCTGAAGCCCTGCTGATGCATGTAGAATTCTTTTGTTCTGAACAAAGAATGCCCTGGCCCTGTAGAGACACACCTGGGTGGTACACCTGGGTGACAATTTGTTCCTGTCCTTTGTGCTTTGTTCTTTGTGCCTGAGGATTTAAGCCAGCTTTCCCACTGTACTTCTTGGAATTTTCCACTGGGTGAACTTGGGGTATATATTTGATGAATAAAGAAAAATTTGTCATGCTTTGACAGGATGACCTGAATATGTGTTTCTTCTTAAACCCTGCAGTTTTGCACGTGGCACTTGGTACCGTGTCTGTGTGTGCCCTGAATTTTATATACAACTCACCCCCCACATGTGTAGAGTCTGTTCTCATCGGTTCTAAGATTGTAAGTATTACCAGTGTTCTAGGTTTCTTAAATATTGAGAAAAGACTTTCTTCTTGTCAGTGTCCTCTGCATAGCAGCACAGCTATACTCATTCAGTGTCAGGTTTTCAAGATGCTGTCACCCAAGAATTCCTTCCCTCGGTACTAGCATCATTATTCCACAGAGTAGCAGGCAAGATTTCAAGGGAGGAAAACAATCAACACACTTACCCAACTATGATACCTATGAACCACATTAATGATTACCCAGGCATTGTAATTCTGCAGGTGCAATAGTGCTACATGTACTTGGTAACTAAGAGCTTAGTTGGACTTTATGTCCATTCAACACGAGGGCAATAATGTCCGAGACTGTATCTGTGTCAATGCCCAATGCTACAGCAGTCAGGATTTTTGGAGGAGAACAAATAACCATCGCTTTAGAAATCCACAGTAATCCGCAAAAACATGCTTAGTATAACTTGTCTACACACAGGTCAGTGAAGTTCTCCCCCATCATCAAACAATTTCTTTTTTGTTTTAAATTATGAAGAACATTACAGGAAACCAAACTAGATCACAATGCAGAAAACAAAGAGCCTTTGTCTTGCCCAGTCACGTCTGAAACCTAAATAGTACATCTCCTATAAGTAAGAGTCAGGGCTCATTGCAGACGATGGAGATGAGAGACTGTAAGTGCCAGAGGAACCGATGCTTTCTGTGAGGTTGGGTTTCTTAGAAACAGCAGAGACTCTATACTCATGAAGTCTCATCAACGTGGCCATCTAAGCAGGACCTGGGAAAGGATGACATCAGTAGTCGTCTTACCATGGAAGGGGAAAGCTCTTGAAGCCTCAATCGTAGACAAAGATATACAGACATCGAAGGGGTGGTGACAGTAGCCAAATTGTTTGGCTCAGGGAAGAGCCTTGCAATTGGATAACCAATCCACAATGATCATCCCTGAGACCTTGAACATACATGTTACATTACAGAGACTGAGGAGGTTATATTTATATATTTTGGAATACATGCAGAAAAGCTAATAAGAAATGAGGCTATGAATTTTAGAGAGATCAAAGAAGGGCATTTGGGAAGCTCTGGCATGAGTCAAGGAAAGGGTGAAAAAGAGGTGATTAAAATTGTAAAACTAACATTAATCATTGTATATGATCTAGCAAGAATTTGAAATGTTTTTCAGGATATCTATATGCTTTAGTCACTTAGTATGTCACTTTGGGAGACTAGAGTATCTATTGCATTAGGTTTTGTTGGCAGGTCCTCGAGTTCCATTGCCACAGACCCCAAAACAACAAATGGTTCATATATTAAAATGTATACACATTTTAACTGCTATATAAATATAAATACATGAGAATTGAATCCTTTCCACAGTGGTGTCTGCCTGTGCCTGGAGCTGAACTGCTCCCATAGCTCTCTGTACCCAAATCCTGATGGAGAGAGCTGCACTCTCAGATTTGCAGACAATCCTGAGAGCTCAGAGGATGCCTCCACTTCTGCTCACATTCCTGGCCCAAAGGGAACCTGGCTAGTGCCCTCTGGATACAGAATCCCAGGAGCAGTCAGGGGCAGGACATTTCCAGTTTCTGCTTGAGCTCAGAGCTGAAATCCAGTAGCCAGAAGCACTGACATACCTGAGAGGAGAGGTAGGACCAACTCCTCTGCTCTAAGCGACCAACCTGGAGGCTTCAGAACACAGGAACCCCGGCGTAGCTCTCTGTTTCCAGATCCGGCAGAAGGAAAACAGGTCTACAGGAGTGCTGACACACAGGCTTACAGGAGGATCAATCCACTGTCAGAGACAGCAAGACAAGCTAACACCACAGACAACCTGATGGCGAAAGACAAGTGCAGGAACCTAAGCAATGGAAACCAAGACTACTTGGCATCATCAGAGCCCAGTTTGGGAAGTCTCCTGTCCCAAACTCCTGCCTTTGCATGTCCTGAGACCACCAGGCAGTTCACTTAGAGGAGAAGAGTTGGTCTTACCTCTCTCTGCTCTCAGGAGTGCCATTGCTCTAGTCACAGGCTGAAACCAGAAGGCTCCTGTCCCTGACAGCTCCTAGGTTCCTATGCCCAGAGGGCACAAACAGCACTAGGCAGGTTCCTCTTGGGTCAGGAATGTGGGCAGAAGTATTTGTCTCCTCTGAGCTCCCAGGATTGTCTGTTCTTCTGAGAGTCCAGCTCTCTCTCCTACTGGATTTTGGTACAGAGAGCAATGGGACCACTTATTTCTGGTTTCTGCCACTGACTGCTCCTATGTTCCTGTATCCAGAGGGTACTAGTTAGGTTCCTCTTGGGTCAGGAATGTGGGCAGAAGTATTTGTCTCCTCTGAGTTCTCAGGATTGTCTGCCCTTCTGAGAGTCCAGCTGTCTTTCCCACAGGATTTGGGTTCAGAGAGCTGTGGGAGTGGCTCAGCTCTGGGAGTAGGCAGAAACCCCACTGTCTCTTTTCTTGTCATTGATTGTTCCAAGCAATCTGTTGTCACACAAGCACACATGCACACATATACCTCACACATACAGTGTGTATGCATCTCCAAATCTAGTAAAAAAATACATTAGAATTCTTTTAAACTATGATTTGCCTTCTCTTCCTGTAGGTCTGACCTGTACTTGATGGTCGTCTTGTACTGACTATCTTAGATCATTGTGAATCCTAGTTGTCTGTTGTGCTGTCACCCATTGCAAGAATGATGACATCTCTACCTGTTGCATGCTGTTTACTACAACATTGTGTGAGGTAATTTGTGTAGCTGTTGGAGTATTGTTAATTGTAGCCATTGGAGTACTGTCTATAGAAGTTGGAGTGATGTTATCTGAAGCATATGAGGTTAATGCCTCAATTGCAACAGTGTCATCTTTGGTAGTTGAGATAGTCTCAGCTGCCACAGCCTTTGTAGAAGTATCAGGCTGGAGGTTGCTAGTAGGAGTGATGGTGTTGGCATCTATAAATTTGCTGATAGAAGCAGCAGAAGCCATTGTGTTAGCAATCATCATAGGAGGAGCAGAAGTTGCTTCCACACTGTTAGAGGGTCCCTTGCAGTGCTGCTTCCTTGGGTGGTTAGTAGGAGAGGAGGGTAATAAAAAGAGGAGGGTACTAATTGTCTAAGAGTGAAGGCCAAGAGTTTGTGTTTCCAAGAGCTAGGAAGCAGGTAGTGGCTCATGGCAAGTCCTTAGAGTTTTCAGAATTCCCAGAGTCGTTCGGGTTTATTTGCTTCCCCATAGGTTTTAGGGTTTTATGAGTTGTGGATTTAGATAATTCAACTTTCTCTACAGCAATGTGAATAGTGTTCATAGAGAGGATATGAACACAGCATAACAGAGGCCACCTATATTCCAATATATGCCTCATCTCATTTTGATTTTCTTGGAATAAGCTTCTTCTTAAAATTGACAGTTTATGTTAATGTTTATTTGTAAGCACAGTAGTCCCTTGGTAACTTTCAGGATCTATTTCTAGAGCATTTGTTGACTTTACAAGTTGTACATATGCAAGTACTTCATCTAAAATGATATATAATTTTCTTTTAAATTTTGTTGGTTCTTATACACATTAACCAAACTTTGAATTTGTGATAGTTGACTGATGATATGAATGCTGTGTAAGATAGGTGCACTAGATTCTAAAGGAATCATGTCTGAATAGAAAATGCTGTATACACCTGTAATATATTTTTGTCTTTTTCATGCAAAATTGTGTGAATCCATTGAGGTAAAACACTCATTGGGTCAAATGTAATGATACTATTCTACTCAATAATTTCTAGGATCATGCTGCGTGGAAAAATACTTTTAATATATACATCATGGTCTGTAATTATTAATTATTTCATGGTTGACACTCAAGGGGGCATCCTATTTTATTTTTTCTGTTCTTGTGATTGTACATTACAGTTGTATTTCCCATAATGACTACTGTGCCTTCTGGAACAACGTTTCTGGAAGGATTACTTTTATACAAATAACACAGTAGGTGGTGCGTCGTTACAATGAGGACAACAGGAGATGCTGTGTAATGCTGCTCAGCTCTTTATTGTCATTTTCTATAATGCGTGGGTAAAGGTTGTTTCTCAAGCCTTTAAAGATTATTTCTCCCAAAATTCCATAGTGTTTTGATTTATGCTATTCTAACTGCCAAAAGGAATTTGTTATTTGCCACCACCTTCAAAAATATCAGTGGAATTTTGGGTATTCGCAGTAGTGTTGGAGATTTTGGCATCTGTTTTTGTATTTGCTTGTTCTGTGGAATGAAGTTGAGTAGGAGGATGGCTTAGAGGTCTAGGGTCTGGAGCAGTTAGCTGACACTGATATTGATATTCTGTGGACCCTTGTACAACCAATGGTGGTCCAGTGATAAAACCGGGAAGATTAACAAGAACACGAGGTGGTTGAAGATTTAGGGTATAGTGATTGTTACTCTCATTTGCACACCATTGGGATCAGGCTGAAGACCAAGATAATGACGAAGAGTTGAAGGAGTTTGTCGTCTTCTAAGATTATGTTGTCTTCTCGGGCCTCTGTCACCCTCCCCTGACTGTGTGACAAAGAAAATAAAGAAATTTCAATTAGATACTTCACAGAGAATTGTAGCATATACACATTTTGGGCAAGGTATAATTTTAGATGACTTCTAAAAGTCCTCATCTCCAAATATACGTGCCAACCTGAGTTTTCAGCCATGTCTTTTTAAAAAATTCTGTATCACTTGAAACAGAAGAAGTTAGAGATTTCAAGTTACAGGAAGTGTTTCGACATACAATAAAGGTTCCACATGCAGATGGCATTTGGTTATCTGAGATCAGATAGTTTCAGGCTCATGACTGCCAAAAAGCAGCCATGCTGATCACGGGTCCATTGTAATTCTAGGTCTTTACCTGACCTGGATACACTCACTGTCCCCACAGTCTATGAAGTGAAGGAGAGTACATGGTATTTGCTTTCTGATTACAGTGCTTCCTACATTTTCTAATTCCACCCGTGTTTCTTAAATTTTCATATTATATTTGTTTTAAAATCAAAAATAAAACTTGTAAGGGAAACTGGTTGGGATTCAGTAGAACTGAAAAAGAATGATACTGAGTAAACTAGTCCAGTGTGCGTAAGGTGATCATGGACCTGGGTTGGGGCAGACTAGTTTGAGATCAAGTAAAATCCACCCACTTAGAATATAAAAATCTAGGGGGACGTTGGCCCAGAAACCAGGAAAGGGAATAACATTCGAAATGTAAATAAGAAATATTCAAGTTAATAAAAAAAATGATGGAAAAAAGGAAAAAAAGAAAAGAAAAGAAAAGGAACACATATTTGCCACTTATTTTATATTATTCTCTGTTTACACAATGGGGGCAATAAAATATGATTGATGCCTTGTAAAACAAAAGATTAAAAATATATAAATATATATTAAGAATATATTTTAAGTGTATACATATAAATATGTAGGATGATGTCACCGGTGAGGCAGGTATAGGATAGAAGGGGGCCTGTCATTGGAGGAGAAGGAAGGATGGGCGGGAGAGAAGTTTGAAGGAAGAGGAGGAGACAAGGGGAGAGAGGAGGAGACAGGGCGGAGGAGAGGGGCTGAGAAGCCGTGGCAGGAGAAGATGGCAGGTGATGTTAAGATTCTGCTCTGTGTATTTACAGGTTGTTATCAATGTTCTCAAGGGATGGGTAGTACCAGGCATTGTATGTTTAAGTGGGCAATTATGTCTTACCAATTGGATCTAAGATTATTGTGTTGTGTGTTCCTTTATGTGAGGGTTTGAGTGTAGGAAAGTGTGTATCGGCAGGAGACAATGGGCCACCGCAGAGTTGGGGTGTGATTCCGCAGTGAGGACCTAGCAGGGTAAAAGACAACAATACTTTTTTATTTTTATATTATTACAACAACATAAATATATTTGTTATATACTTATTTATGTATTCATGATATGTTTTATATATTATATGTAAAGAAATATGTATTATGTATATATTTAATATGTTATATAGGGATATTACATAAATCTATGTATGTAATGCTTTCCTAAACATTTCTGTATCATCCTTGACAATGACTATTACTATGTGTATAAAGAAATGCAGGAATTAAAGATTTCAAATATGAAAAAAAGAGAATATAAAAATCTACACTAACACAGAAGCTTGTTACTTCATGTCAGTACAATTTTAATAAGCAAAATTGGGGCCACTCAAGGGGGCATCTTATTTTACTTTTGTCTGTTCACGTGACTGTACATTACAGCATTGTGCTGTGATACAGGATGGATCTTCTGAAGTATGGGATGAAACTACCCTTGGGATGAGGATGGAGCTGCCTTTCAGGCTCCTCTCCTGCCTGTTGAGTCACCTGAGAGGAGGACATGTCTATGCCCAGGGTAGACTTTGCTATGACAACAGGCTTCTTACAGTTCCAATTTATGGTAATTTATTTTGCAGCAAGTAAAACCTGTTACTTTTTTTTTTTTTTAAGTAAAAGTCTTCAGAGACACTCAGAGAATGTGTTTCCCCTTTTGTTGTGAGCATACAGGTTCTCAGTGAAAGCTTAGATGTCGTTGAATGGAATGAAAATATGAACAAACTCTTAAGTTGGCTCTTCGTAAATGTGGTCACAGAAATCAATCCCTAATGGAAGTAGATGTCAGAAATACTGGGAAATGTCTCTGTCACTTAAGAAGTTACAATTGTTCTGAGTTTTAAATCCACTTTCAAAACCTGTTTCAGAGTTTGTACTTTTAGAAATAAGTTTATTCCAGCATTAGGGAGGTCCAAACAGTCTCATGTGCCTATGTGGACTGCGTGGTTACAATACAAGATGTGTCAAATATTGGCCAGAGTGAGGGAGATTATTTGTCCCTGTAATGCAATTGGTGTGGTTGTATCCTCTATCACCTGCATTCCTATATAAAACTCTGTTTTTTGTGCTTTAGAAAATGACATGCATATGTGTGTCCATATCCTAGAGTCATATGATTTGTTGTATGATATTGAGATTCATACCTTATTCCTATTCAGTGCTCATTTGCTGTGGGTTATTTAATGTTGCGTAGATGTCTAGGCAGTGCTTGTCTTGGTCCAGCACTTGTAGAGCACTCAGTGTCTCAGTTGTTATGCTAACACCCAGTTTAGTGATTTTTCCTCAGGTTCAATATTAAAAATAATCACAGCTGAAAAGCAATGAAGGAAATAAATGCACTAGAAGTTGGAGTGTTTGTAAAGTTGAAAGGTTAAGTACTGGTGCAGTGTCAGGGAAGTCTTTGAAATGAGGTGGGAAGACTCTAGAACAAAAAGGGCCATGCCAAGTAGAGGGACAGTATGTTCTCTTGTTCCTGTGCTGCTGATCCTAAGTCCAGCTTGTCTCTAGATCACATTTTGGAGAGATTCCCCATTCATTCACTCATTTCCTGTGTTCTTTCCCTAATTTGTCATCTGACACATTGCCTTCTGCAAATCTAAAGTTTAACCTAACCCGAAAAACTTGTCAGTTAAAGGTAAATATTGTGAGCAGTGGTAGAAGATCCCAAAGACAGTTTATGGCCAGATTTTGGCCTTAGGCACTGCCTTGCATTCCTCTCTAGTTTAAGTCACCATTCTCCAGTATTTTAGTGATTTGTAACATTCCAAGTTGACACCAACTTTCTTTCTTTTTTTTTTTAATGCAAAATAAAGTGTTTATTTTCCAGTGCATCTACCCTCAATTAGTGCTTCAAGGCACGTGACTAAAAGGCAATCCCAAATATATATTACAAGCAGTTTTAGTACTTTTTAGGGGTACAGGTTACATCAGCAAGTTTACAGTTCAAACCTTTAAATCTATTGTTTAGGAAGCAAGGGCAGATCATGTCAGGCATTTGAACTCCGGGACTTCCCAGAGGGTCAGGTGACTATCAGCCAGGACATTCCAAGACTTGTGCTGGTGAGTGGAACTTTGCCTAGCTTAGCCTTGACCTGAGGCATATGGAACTTGGTCTAGCCTTGACTCAAGATGGGTGGGTATAAGACTGGTGAAATCTCCTAAGGTCCTTCCCAACCTCACCCACCTCCCTACCCTGAATTTCCCTACTTTGGGGCATCCAGCCTTCACAGAACCAAGGGCCTCCCCTCCCATTGATGTCAGTCAAGGCCATCCTCTGGTACATATGCAGCTGGAGTCATAGGTTCCTTCCATGTTTACTCTTTGGTTGGTTGTTTTGTGGAATGTGGGAAAGAAGCAGACAAAAGGTGTCTTAGAAAACATCAGGTGACTGGGACTTCCCACCAGGAAGCTTCACAGGAATTTGCTGAGTAAACAGCCTATTCAAAAAGTGACACCAACTTTCTTTCTCTCAGCTTTCTACCTCATCCTGAGCCCCCCATATTTACCTGCAGATGGCTCCCCTCTCACTTCACCAAGGGGTTGTAGCAGGTAGGAATAAACTTTGCTGTCTAGGTCAGAAGCTTGTAAAGTCACTTATGAGTTAAGAGACTGACTTCTCCCTTGTTTCCTTGGGGACTTAACTTTTGTTTTTTTATTTTACTCTGCAACTGTAACATTAAACTAGCACACTTCCTTTAGAAAATGACCACACGTATGTCCAGTCACCAAACACCATCCCAGAACTTTGCACCTGCTCCTCAGTTCTGTTTTGCCTGTTCTCAGGCTCTCTCAGCTTTTCTGATTTTTATTTTTATTATTATGATGACATTTTAAAGTCCTAAACTGAACCTGTTTTTCCTCACTCTTAACTAAAGTGCAGAGAGAATAAAGACATTCCTGAGAAAATGAATATCAATTAACATTACTTGTTTGTCATTTCATCAGTAATTTGCAGCTCATATATATTAGGAAATGCAGATAAATAAAGTTAAAATATCTGATATAAATTTAATAAGAGAATATGAAGGTTTGTGATAGGGACAATTGATGCTCACCTGGAAGCATCCTATAAGGATCCACAGGCCAAAGATCAAATACAGTGGCTTCATCTTTGGTAGCCCCTGACAGGTAACATAATGGGTGGTTAGCATTACTTTTTAAAATAAAATGGCATTTTGGAACATGTCCTAACACATGGTATATAAGTACTGCAGTTTATCTTAATATAATTTTTGATTCTTATCTTATACTGAGTATTAGTGGCATTATATAGTCAGCTCATAATATTTGATTCTGAAATGACAGGGCTAGTTCCCATTTTTGAGTTTTGAACTGATGGAGGGGAAAATGTCACACCTTTTAGAGTCTGAGCAATAAGAGGATTTAAAAAGCAGAGGTTTTTTGACTTAACATTAATCATTTTCATTTATCATTTAGAGATGTATAGTTTTTATTTGTTCATTTCTATTTATTTTCTGTGAAAGCATGACTTATAACATAGATTCATTTTAACAGTACACTGGGCCATTTTTATGTACAACAAATGTTCTCATTTCTGCTTTCTAGTTTGCATCTGTTTTCCATCAGAACCAAACAATAATTTAAGTTCATTTCCTTCCCAGTTGTCTCAAGGGTTGTGGTAAAATTCTGTAGCAAGATGGCCTGACTTCTTCCTACATAGCACTGTACACAGTGATCAGTAAACTTCTTTTTAACCCTGTTGATGTTTTAAATGTGGGAGCTGAAAAAAAGCAAACCTGGAAAAAATATTAGGAACAGTGTCTCACTAGGCATTATGAGCAAATGTCCCATTTCAGGTTTCCTAATCTATGTTTTATATGAAGTTTAAGACTAAAACTATCCTTGACAATAAAAGAATTTCCTGGGGAATCACTATCCCTGAACTCAAGAGGTATTACAGAGCAATAATGATAAAAACTGTATGGTATTGGTACAAAGAGAGGCAAAAAGACCAGTGGAATAGAAATGAAGACATAGAAATGAACCCACACACCTATGGTCACTTGATTTTTGACAATGGAGCCAAAATCAACCAATGGAAAACAGAGCATTTTCAGCAAATGGTGCTGGTTCAACTAGAGGTCAGCATGTAGAAGAATGCAGATCGATCCATTCTTATCACCCTGTAAAAAGCTTAAGTCCAAGTGGATCAAGGACCTCCACATCAAACCAGATACACTCAAACTAATAGAAGAAAAAGTGGGAAAGAATCTTGAACACATGGGCACTGGAAAAAATTTCCAGAAGAAAACACCAATGGCTTATGCTGTAAGATCAAGAATCATGGGATCTCATAAAACTGCAAAGCTTCTCTAGGGCAAAGGACACTGTTGTTAGGACAAAACAGCAACCAACAGATTGGGAAAAGATCTTTACCAATCCTACAATTGATAGAGGGCTTATATCCATAATATACAAAGAATTCATGAAGTTAGACCGCAGGGAGACAAATAACCCTATTAAAAAATGGGGTTCAGAGCTAAACAAAGAATTCAAAGCTGAGGAATGCCGAATGGCTGAGAAGCACCTAAAGAAATGTTCAACATCTTTAGTCATAAGGGAAATGCAAATCAAAACAACTCTGAGATTCCCCCTCAAACCAGTGAGAATGGCTAAGACCAAAAACTCAGGTGACAGCAGATGCTGGTGAGGATGTGGAGAAAGAGGAACACTCCTCCATTGTTGGTGGGATTACAGACTGGTACAACCATTCTGGAAATCAGTGTGGAGGTTCCTCAGAAAATAGGTCACCTGAAGGCCCAGCTAAACCTCTCTTGGGCATGTACCCAAAAGAAGCCCCAACATATAACAAAGACACATACTCCACTATGTTCATAGCAGCCTTATTTATAATAGCCAGAAGCTGGAAAGAACCCAGATACCCTTCAACAGAGGGATGGATACAGAAAATGTGGTACATCTACACAATGGAATACTATTCAGGTATGAAAAACAATGACTTTATGAAATTCATATGCAAATGGATGGAACTGGAAATTATCATCCTGAGTGATAACCCAATCACAGAAAAACATTCATGGTATGCACACATTGATAAGTGGCTATTATCCCAAATGCTCGAATTACCCTAGATTCACAGAACATGTGAAACTCAAGAATCATGTCCAAAATGTGGATGCTTCACTCCTTCTTTAAAAGGCGAACAAGAATACCCTTGGGAGGGAATAGGAGGGCAAAGTTCAGAACAGAGGCAGAAGGAACACCCATTCAGAGCCTCCCCTACATGTGGTCCATACATATACAGCCACCAAACTAGATAAGATGGATGAAGCAAAGAAGTACAAACTGACAGGAACTGGATGTAGATCTCTCCTAAGAGACACAGCCAGAATATGGCAAATACATAGGTGAATGCCAGCAGCAAACCACTGAACTGAGAACGGGACCCCCATTGAAGGAATCAGAGAAAGACTGAAAGAGCTTGAAGGGGCTTGAGACCCCATATGAATAACAATGCCAACCAACCAGAGTTTCTAGGGACTAAGCCACTACCCAAAATTATACATGGACTGACCCTGGGCTCCAACTGCATAGGTAGCAATGAATAGCCTAGTAAGGGCATCAGTGAATGGGGAAGTCCTTGGTCCTGCCAAGACTGAACAGCCAGTGAACATGATGGTTGGGGGAGGGCGGTAATGGGAGAGAATAGGAGGGGAACACCCATATAGAGGGAGGGGTAAGGGGAGGGGTTGGGGATGTGTGCCTGGAAACCAGGAAAGGCAGTAACAATTCAAATGTAAATAAGAAGTACCCAATTTAATAAAAAATGGAGCAAAAAAAAAAAAAAAAAAGAAAAGAAAAAAAAGCATGAGCAAAATAGATGGAATAATTTTCTTTGAGAATGCATGTGAGAGTTGTTCCTTGCTAAGAATGTGAAAGAACCATAGGGTACAGGATGGAGAAAAGGGAATTTCAGACTTTGGTGAACTCACTATCCTAAATGATCAACATGAATACTGTTCTTTTGCTTGCATAAGTTTTCAAAGTGTGATATATTTTATGACTTATGAAATCATGTAGGTACTTATTCTCACAGTGATAAAACAGGAGTATCTTATAAGCAGCCCACTAAAATGCTCCCTCTGAATGATGGGCAACTTTTAACATGAAGTGAAAGGGCTTCATATTCCCAGGTACCTACCTTGGAGAAACTTCTGAGCGGGGAAATGTGCTGGTCAGAAGCTCTCTGGTCAGCTAATTTTGAGTAGTGGAATACGGAGGACCAGATCTCTTAGCTCTTATATGTGTTGTGGGACAATTTCATTGGCAATAAAGAGACACAAGTTGGAAGATAAAGCAACTTCAGATGATGCTTTACAGACAGGAAGCATCCTTGCCAAGTTGGCAGTGTGTTCCTGCAGTTTTATCATTTCTGAATATCCTCACTCACTCTTGTTTGAAGCTTCCTTGGGAAGCTGTACAGTGAGTCAAAATGTGATGTTGTTTCAGATAGGTACACGGAGACATTAGGGACATATTCTTCAAGGGAAAAAAAGAGATGGATTGTTCATTGTGATTATTTAGTATGACATCTTTTCTTCTTTGTTAATCTCATGATATTTGCTATGTCATCTTAAAAATAATGTTATATAGGAAGTACCAACACTTAAAAAACTAAATTTTCTAATGAGTATAAGAGAGCATTTAGTAAGATAAATGAGAAAGAGCATTAAATTCACTACTGAATACATGATACTCTATTGCTATATTACAGTCACATAATCTCTCTCTCTCTCTCTCTCTCTCTCTCAATCCCTCTCCACCCCCCCATCTCCCTCTACCTCTCCCTTTCTCTCTTCTCCCCCTCTCTTTTTAGGATACTATGCTAATATCACCCATAGTTTCTACAATGAATGACTCATCTTCTTAGATAATCTGGATATCCATTTTAAGTTTTAATCTTAAATAATGAAGTGGTGTTATAATTTTGAATTTGCAGGATTTTACCCATATGGTCTCATGTATTTTTCTCACATTTATACAAAGTTGACTTACCAGAGCTGCTTATGTTTAGTCTTGGTAGTGAACACAGAGCATTGTATTTCCACTAGGCTTAAGGTTTTTGTATGTTTGTGATAACTTTTTCTTTTTTAAATTTGGGGCAGTGTGTTGTTTCATTTCTTGGGCTAAACTGCTAAAGTGCAGGTCAGTGGGGAGTCAATGGGGAGTCAGGAAGGAGGATTGTTGAAGAGGGGGAACACCCTCATAAAAGAAGGGAGAGGGAGAATGGGATGGGTGCTTATGGATTGGAAACTGGTAAATAGAATAACATTTGTAATGTAAATAAAAAGTCAAATTAAAAAAAAGAAGGAAAGGATAAGAAGTGCACCTCACTTCTATTGATTGTGCAAAGGAATCTGAAGTCACACAAGCATACATGCACACATATATCTCACACATACAGTGAGTATGCATCCCCAAATCTAATTAGGACATACGTTAGCATTTTTTTAATCAACGGTTTGCACTGTCTTCTTGTAGGTTGGTATACTGACCTTAGAGTGCTGTGAATCCTAGTTGTCTGCAGTGCTGCCACCCACAGTAAGAGTGATGAAATCTCTACCTGTTGCATTTTGTCTCATGTAGCATTGTTGGAGGTAACTAGTGTAGCGATTGGAGTATTGTTACTTTATAAGTTGGAATATTGTCTGGAGAAGCTGGAGAGATGCTATCTAAAGCATATGGGGTTATTGCCTTCTGCCTCAGTTGGAGCAGTGTCATGTTTGGTAGTTGAGACAGTCTCAGCTGCCACACCATTTGTGGGAGTATCAGGCTGGAGGTTGCTAGGAGGTGTGATTGTGTTCGCATCTATACATTAATTGACAGAAGCAGCAGAAACGGTTGTGAAGGCAACCATAGTAGGAGCATCAGAATTGGCTTCCACATTGTCATAGGGTGGCCTACAGTGCTGGTTTCTTGGTTGGTTAGTAGGAGAGGAGGATAAAGAGGAGGGCTGCAGGGTGTCTTGGAGAAGAGCCTAAGACAAGGGTTCATGTCCCCAAGAGAACAGGAAGCAGGTAGTGGCATCAACCGAGTAATTAAAGTGTTTGTAGTTCCCATACTCTTTCAGGTTCATTTGCTTCCCCATAGGTTTTAGAATTTTATGAGGTGTGGACTTAGTTAGTTTAATTCTCTCTTCAGAAATGAGCATAGTCATCAGAGAGAGAATAAAAAGGGATCAAAATAAAAGTAAATTAAATTCCAATATATGCCCCATCTCATTTTGACCTCATTGCTTCTTTAGAAAGGCACGTTTATATGAAAGTTTGGTTCTGAGTCCAACAGTCCCTTGGTAATTTTGGGGGCCTCTTCCTAGGGCTTTTTTGCATGCCATGAATTGTAGATATTCAAGGGTTCCATTTAAACCATGTACGATTTCCTTTAAGTTTTATACGTTCTTACACACATTAAACAAGTTTAGGATTGGTGACAATTCCCACAATAATATCAATGCTGTGTACTATAGCTGCTATAGATTATAACAGTGCATGATAGAATCAAAAATACACTGTACACATGTAATCTATTTTGTTGAGACTTTTACATGCAAACTTGCATGAATCCCTGAATGTAGCATACTTGTTTTTTCAAATATAATGTTATATCCTATTCGTTCATTTTCAGGAATTGCTGTATTGATATATACCAACATGTTTTGTGATTAGTAATTAGTTGATGGTTGACACTCAAGGGGTATCTTATAACTTTTCCTCTCTTTTCATGATTTTATATTAGAGTTGTATTTCCCTTAAATGATCACTGTGTCTTCTGGAACAAGGGTTCTGGAAAAATTACCTTTATACAAATAACACAGTAGGGAGTAGCATCGTCAGAATGACGACAGCAGTAGATGCTGTATAATGCTTCCCTACTCTTTTTTATTCCATCTTTATTAACTTGGGTATTTCATATATACATTTCAATTTTTATTCCCTTTCACAGTTAGGGGGCCAACATTCCACTAACCCCTCCCTCTCCCCTTTGCTATGGGTGTTCCTCTCCCCATCCTGCCTCCATTACCGCCCTTCCCCCAACAATCATGTTCACTGGGGGTTCAGTCTTGGCAAGACCAAGGCCTTCTCCTTCCACTGGTGCTCTTACTAGGCTATTCATTGCTACCTATGAGGTTGGAGTCCAGGGTCATTCCATGTATAGTCTTTGGGTAGTGGCTTAGTCCCTGGAAGCTCTGGTTGGTTGGCATTGTTGTTTATATAGGGTCTCAAGCCCCTTCAAACTCTTTCAGTCTTTTCTCTAATTCCTTCAACGGAGGTCCCATTCTCAGTTCACTTGTTTGCTGCTGGCATTCGCCTATGCATTTGCTGTATTCTGGCTGTGTCTCAGGAGAAATCTACATCCAGTTCCTGTCAGTTTACACTTCTTTGCTTCATCCATCTTATCTAGTTTGGTGGCTGTATATGTATGGGCCACATGTGGGGTATGCTCCTAATGGGCCTTCCTTCTCTCTCTGTTCTAAACTTTGCCTTCCTTTTCTGTTCCAAGGGTATTCTTGTTCCCCTTTAAAAGAAGGAGTGACACATTTGCATTTTGGTCACGATTCTTGAGTTTCACGTGTTCTGTGTTTCTAGTGTAATTTGAGCATTTGGGCTAATATTCACTATTCAATGAGTGTATACCATGTGTATTATTCTGTGATTGGGTTACCTCACTCAGGATGATAATTTCCAGTTCCATACATTTGCATCTGAATTTCATAATTCATTGTTTTTCATAGTTGAGTAGTATTCCATTGAGTAGATGTACCACATTTTCTGTATCCATTCCTCTGTTGAAGGGCATCTGGGTTCTTTACAGCTTCTGGCAAGTATAAATAAGGCTGCTATGAACATAGTGGAATATGTGTCTTTGTTATATGTCGGAGCATCTTTTGGGTTTATGCCCAAGTGAGGTGTAGCTGGGCCATCAGGTAGTTCAATGTCCAATTTTCTGAGGAACCTCCAGACTGATTTCCAAAATGGTTGTACCAGTCTGAAATCCCACCAACAATGAAAGAGTGTTCCTCTTTCTCCACATCCTTGCCAGCATTTGCTGTCTCCTGAGAGTTTGCTCTTTGCCATTCTCACTGTTGAGAGGTAAAATCTCAGAGTTGTTTTCATTCGTATTTCCCTTATGACTAAAGATGTTCAGCAATTTTTTAGGTGTTTCTCAGCCATTTGGCATTCCTCAGCTTTGAATTCTTTGTTTAGTTCTGAACCCCATTTTTTAATAGGGTTATTTGTCTCCCTGCTTTCTAACTTCTTGAGTTCTTTGTATATTGTGGATATAAGCCCTCTGTCAATTGTAGGATTGGTAAAGATCTTTTCCCAATCTGTTGGTTGCTGTTTTGTCCTAACAACAGTTTCCTTTGCCTTAGAGAAGCTTTGCAGTTTTATGAGGTCCCATTTGTGGATTCTTGATCTTAGAGTAGAAGCCATTGGTATTTTGTTCAGGAAATTTTCTCCAGTGCCCATGTGTTTGAGATTCTTCCCCACTTTTTCTTCTATTAGTTTGAGTGTATCTGGTTTGATTTGGAGGTCCTTGATCCACTTGGACTTAAGCTTTGTACAGGGTGATAAGAATGGATCGATCTGCATTCTTCTCCATTCTGACCTCCAGTTGAACCAGCACCATTTCCTGAAAATGCTATCTTTTTTTCCATTGGATGGTTTTGGCTCCTTTTTCAAAAATCAAGTGACCATAGGTGTGTGGGTTCATTTCTGGGTCTTCAATTCTATTCCACTGGTCTTTTTGCCTGTCTTTGTACCAATACCCTACAATTTTTATCACTATTGCTCTGTAATACTGCTTGAGTTCAGGGATAGTGATTCCCCCAGAGGTTCTTTTGTTTTTGAGGATAGTTTTAGCTATCCTGGGTTTTTTTTATTACAGGTGAATTTGCAAATTTTTCTGTCCAACTCTATGAAGAATTGGATTGTTATTTTGATCAGGATTGCATAAAGTCTGTAGATCGCTTTTGGTAAAATGGCCATTTTCACTGTATTAATCCTGCCAATCCATGAGCATGGGAGATCTTTTCACCTTCTGAGGTCTTCTTCAATTTCTTTTTTCATAGGCTTGAAGTTCTTATCATACAGATCTTTTACTTGCTTGGTTAGAGTCACACCGAGGTATTTGATATTATTTGGGACTATTATGAAGGGTGTCATTTCCCTATTTTCTTTCTCAGCTTGTTTCTCTTTTGTGTAGAGGAAGGCTCCTGATTTATTTGAGTTAATTTTATACCCAGCCACTTTGCTGAAGGTGTTTATCAGGTTTAGTAATTCTCTCGTGAAACTTTTGGGATCATTTAAATATACTATGATATTATCTGCAAAGAGTGATATTTTGACTTCTTCCTTTCTAATCTGTATCCCTTTGACCTCCTTTTGTTGTCTGATTGCTCTGACTAGAACTTCAAGAACTATATTGAACAAGTAGGGAGAGATGTGGGCAGCCTTTTCTAGTCCCTGATTTTAGTGGGATTGCTTCAAGTTTTTCTCCATTTAGTTTAATATTGTCTACTCGTTTGCTGTGCATGGCTTTTACAGTGTTTAGGTATAATCCTTGAATTCCTATTCTTTCCAGGACTTTTATCATGAAGGGGTGTTGAATTTTGTCAAGCTTTCTCAGCATGTAATCAAATGTTCATGTGGTTTTTATCTTACAGTTTGTTTATTTAGTGGATTACGTTGATGGTTTTCCATATTAAACCATCCCTGCATGTCTGGGATGAAGCCTACTTGATCCTGATGAATGATTGCTTTGATGTGCTCTTGCATTTGGTTTGCAAGAATTTTATTGAGTAGTTTTGCGTCGATATTCATAAGGGAAATTGTTCTGAAGTTCTCTTTCTGTGTCTTAGGTATAAGAGTAACTATGGCTTCATAGAAGGAATTCGGTAGTGCTCCATCTGTTTCAATTTTGTGATATAGTTTGAATAGTATTGGTATGAGGTCTTCTTTGTAGGTCTGATAGAATTTTGCAATGAACCCATCTGGACCTGGGGTCTTTTTGTTTGAGAGACTTTTAATGACTGCTTCTATTTCTTTAGGAGTTCTGGGGTTGTTTGCATGGTTTATCTGTTTCTGATTTAACTTTCGTACCTGGTATCTATCTAGGAAATAGTCCATTTCCACCAGATTTTCAAGTTTTGTGGAATATAGGCTTTTGTAGTAGGATCTTATGATTTTTTGAATTTCCTCTGATTCTGTAGTTATGTCTCCCTTTTCATTTCTGATTTTGTTTATTTGGACACACTCTCTGTGTATTTTCGTTAGTGTGTGTAAGGGTTTACCTATTTTGTTGATTTTCTCAAAGAACCAACTTTTGTTTCTGTTGTTTTTTTGTATAGTCCTTTTTGTTTCTACTTGGTTGATTTCAGCTCTTAGTTTGATTATTTCCTGCCTTCTACTCCTCCTGGGTATATTTGCTTCTGTTTGTTCTAGAGGTTTTAGGTGTGCTGTCAAGCTGCTGATATATGCTCTCTCCTGTTTCTTTCTGCAGGCACTCAGAGCTATGATTTTCCTCTTAGCATAGCTTTCATTGTGTCCCATTAGTTTGGGTATGTTGTACCTTCATTTTCATTAAATTCTAAGAAGTCTTTAATTTCTTTCTTTATTTCTTCCTTGACCATGTTATCATTGAGTAGAGTGTTGTTCAACTTCCATGTATATGTGGGCATTCTTCTCTCATTGTTATTGAAGACCTGCTTTAGCCCATGGTGGTCTGATAGTTTGCATGGGATTATTTCTATCTTTCTGTATCTGTTGTGGCCTGTTTTGTGATCAATTATGTGGTCAATTTTGGAGAAAGTACCATGAGGAGCTGAGAAGAAGGTATATCCTTTTGCTTTAGGATAGAATGTTCTATAAATATCTGTTAAGTCCATTTGGTTCATGACTTCTCTTAGTCTGTCTATCTCTCTGTTTAATTTCTGTTTCCATGATCTGTCCATTGATGAGAGTGGGGTGTTGAAATCTCCTACTATTATTGTGACACCTGCAATGTATGCTTTGAGCTTTAGTAAGGTTTCTTTTATGTATGTAGGTGCCCTTGTATTTGGTGCATAGTTATTTAGGATTGAGAGTTCATATTTTTGGATTTTCTTTTGATGAGTATGAAGTGTCCTTCACTATCTTTTTTGATGACTCTTAGTTGAAAATCGATTTTATTCAATGTTTGAATGGCTACTCCAGCTTGCTTCTTCTGACCATTTGCTGGGAAAATTGTTTTCCAGTCTTTCACTCTGAGGTACTGTCTGTCTATGTCTCTGAGGTGTGTTTCCTGTAGGCAGCAGAATGCAGGGTCCACATTGCGTATCTGGTTTTTTAATCTATTTCTTTTTATTGGGGAGTTGAGTCCATTGATATTGAGAGATATTAAGGAATAGTGATTGTTGCTTCCTGTTATATTCGTATTTGGATGTGAGATTATGTTTGTGTGCTTTTCTTCTCTTTGTTTTGTTGCAAGAGGATTGGTTTCTTTCTTTTTCTAGGGTGTAGTTTGCCTCCGTATGTTGGGCTTTACTATTTATTATCTTTTGTAGGGCTGGATTTGTAGAAAGATATTGTGTAAATTTGGTTTTTTCATGGAACATCTTGGTTTCTCAATCTATGTTAATTGAGAGTTTTGCTGGATAGAGTAACCTGGGTTGGCATTTGTGTTCTCTTAGGGTCTGTATGACATCTGTACAGGATCTTCTGGCTTTCATAGTCTCTGGTGAGAAGTCTGGTGTAATTCTGATAGGTCTGCCATTATATGTTAGTTGACCTTTTTCCCTTACTGCTTTTAATATTCTTTCTTTGTTTTGTGCATTTGGTGTTTTCACTATTATGTTTTGGGAGGAGTTTCTTTTCTGATCCAATCCATTTGGAGTTCTGTAGGCTTTTTTACGTTTATGGGCATCTCTTTCTTTAGGTTAGGGAAGTTTTCTTCTATTATTTTTTTGAAGATATTTACTGGTCCATTGCCCTGGGATTCTTCACTCTCTTCTATACCTATTATCCTTAGGTTTGATCTTCTCATTGAGTCCTGGATTTCCAGTATGTTTTGGACTAGTAGCTTTTATGTTTTACATTATCTTTGACAGTTGTGTTGTTGATTTCTACAGAATCTTCTGCTCCTGAGATTCTCTCTTCTATCTCTTGTATTTTGTTGTTGATGCTTGTATGTACGGCTCCTTGTCTCTTCCTTTGGTTTTCTATATCCAGGGTTGGTTCCCTGTGTCCTTTCTTTATTGCTTCTATTTCCATTTTTAATTCTGTCACCTGTTTGATTGTGTTTTCCTGTCATTCTTTCAGGGATTTTTGTGATTCCTCTCTATACACTTCTACTTGTTTATTTATGATTTCCTGCGTTTCTCTAAACCGTTCATTATGTCTTTCTTGAAGCCCTCCATCATCATGATCAAATGTGATTTAAAATCTAGATCTTGCTTTTCTTGTGTGTTTGTATATTCAGTATTTGCTTTGGTTGGAGAATTGTGCTCCAATGATGCCATGTAGTCTTGGTTTCTGTTGCTTGGGTTCCTGCACTTGCCTCTTGCCATCAGGTTGTCTCTGGTGTTACCTTGTTCTGCTATTTCTGACATTGGCTAGACTGTCCTATAGGCCTGTGTGTCAGGAGTGCTGTAGACCTGTTTTCCTGTTTTCTTTCAGTCAGTTATGGGAACAGAGTGTTCTGCTTTCAGGCATGTAGTCTTTCCTGTCTACTGGTCTTCAGCTGTTCCTGTGGGCGTGTGTCCTGAGTCCACCAGGCAGGTCATTTGGAGTAGAAAAGTTGGTCTTACCTCTGGTCTCAGGCCTGAAGTCGCTCTTTGGGTGCAGCGTTTCAGCTCTCTGTGAGGGCAGCAACCAGAAGGGCCTTCCCTGTCTTTTCTTGGACTTCTGTGCACAGGGGGTCTAGATGGCACTAGGTGTTTTCCTCAAGCAAGAAATGTGGGCAGAGTGTAGTCTCTTCTGGCTTCCCAAGTGTGTCTGTCCCTCTGAAGGTTTAGCTTTCCCTCCCATGGGATTTGGGTGCAGGGAGCTGTTGACCAGGTCCCTTCAGATCCCGGTGGTGTCTGGACCGCAGAGGACCTGCTGCTTGAGTGGCCCTATCTTCCTGTTCCCAGGGGCCCTATACGGTTTCCTCTTGGGCCAGGGATATTTGCAAGGGTGGGCAGTATTGGTGGTCTCTCCTGCCCTGCAGTTTCATGAGTGCCCACCTGTCTGGGCGGTGAGCTCTCTCTCCCATGGGGTTTGGGGGCAGGGAGCTGTGGTCCGGGATCATCGAGGTTTGTTCCCAACTCTTTATTGTCATTTTCTATAATGCTCCTGTAAATGTTGTCTCTCAAGCCTTTAAAGATTTTTTTCACAAAATTCGATAGAGGTGTCGTTTATGTTATTCTGACTGCCAACATGAAAATTTGACTTGGTACCACTTCACATGTGTCAGAATGTTGGTCTGCAGCAGTAGTGAAAGAGATATTGGCAGCATGCATTGCATTGGCTTTTTATCATATGAAGTGGTTGAGTAGGAAGGTTTCTTGGAACTCTGTAACCTGGAGGAATTACTATGAATGGTAGAAGGGGGTGATTGACCAAACTTTGTAGCCGAGGGACCAGGCTGAGGATGATGACGAAGATGACGAGGAGTTGAAACATCTAGAGGTCCTCTAGGATCATGTTGTCCTCATGGCACCTGTAACACTCAGTATACTGTGGGGGAAGAAAATACACAATTTCAAATTAGCTATTTCACAGAGCATTGTTAGCATATGCACTTTCTAAGCACAGTGTAGTTTTAGATTTCTTCTAAATTTCCTATTCTCCCAAGACATGTTCTGACCTGAGTTTTCAGCTATGTTCTTTTTAAAAAGTTCTCTAACACTAGAAGCAGAAAAAGAGAGTTCATGTTACAAAATAAGGTCTATTTACGTATAGGAAAGGTTCTTTGTACTGGAAGAAGCAGATGGTAGTTAAGCTACATTAGACAAGTGTAGCTTGTGTCTCCTCACCTGCAAACGTGCCGGGAATCTTCCAATGGCCCTTTCTACTGTTGTGGTCTTTACCCATATTTCCCCTGACATTGATTCACTCAGTGATGTTGCATTCTAGAAAGTGAAGGAGAATATATTATATTTCTATTCTGACCATGGGTTACTGTGCTTACTACATTTTCAAGTTCTACATATATTTCTGAAATTTTTATACTATTTTACTTTTAAGATAAAAAAATTAAATTTAAATGGACAATGTTGGGAGTCAAATAGAAATAGAAAGGAATGACACTGAGCATAAATGGTCCAGTGTGGATAAGAGGATTATGGATCTCAGTTGTGTGGGACTAGTATGAGGTCAAGGTAAATCCACCCTATCTGCATCCCACACAGAAGCTTTTTGATTCATGTCAATGAAATTTTAATAAACAAAATTGCGGCCACTCAATATTGATACAGGATCGAATTTAGTGAAGTATGAAATGATGGCCTTGGGATAATGATAAAACTGCCTTCCAATTTCCTCTTCTCCCTCCTGTTTCATTTGAGAAAAGAACATGTCTATGACAAGTCTAGACTCTGCTAGAACGAAGAGGCTTCTTACAGTCCCAATTTTTGGTAATTTATTTTGCTGCAACAGAAAACTGTTACATGTTTTTAAGTAAAAGTTTTCAAAGCCACTCAGAGAAAATGTTTCCCTTTTGTTTTGAGCATAGAGAAATGAATTCTTTGATTACAAGGAATGGAAAGAAGATATTATGAACAAAATTGTAAGTTGGGTTTTAGTAGACATGGTCACTGAAGTTAATCCCAAATGGAAGTCGTGGTTATACATAATGGGAAATATTCCTTTCCCTCAAGAGTTTAGAATTTTTATTGATTTAATTACAGTAAGTTTCAAAACCGGTTCCAGAGTTAGTTTTTCGAGAATTAATTTAGCCCAGCAGTGGGGGAGGTTTAGATATGTTACAATAGAAGGTGTTTCAAATATAGGCCAAAGAGAGACAGAATAATTGTTTCTGTAGTAAACACTGTGGTTGTATCACATAGCACCTCCATTCATAAACAAAACTCTTTTTTTCCTTTGGACAGTGATATCCATACATGTTTCCATATCCTGGAACCATAAGACTATTTGTGTGCTATGGAGATTCATGTGAGTCCTGCTCGGTGCTCATTTGCTTGAGTTATTTAGTATTGAGTACGGGTCTAGGCAGTGATTGCCTTGGTCTACACTTGGTGAACACTCAATCTCCTACTTGCTGGGCTAACACCCAGTTCAGTGATTTTTCCTAAGCTTCAACATTAAAAATAATCACAGCTGGAAAGTGATGTAGGAAACAAGGAAGGTGGAGTCTTCTGAGAGATGAAAGGTTAAGAATTGCTTCAGTGGCAGGGACAGGATGTCTTTGAAGTGAGGTAGGAAGACTCTAGGACACAAAGGGCCATGTCAAGTAGAGGGACAATATGTTCTCTTGTTCCTCCACAGCTGATCCTAAGTCAAGTTGATCTCGAGGTGATATCTTGAAGACAATACCCATTCATTCATTCATTTGATGAGTTCTTTTCCTAATTTGTCATCTGACACTTTCCCTTCAGCAATCCCAATGTTTATGTTAACCCAAAAACTTGTCACTTAAAGGTCAGTTTTGTGAGCATTGGTAGAAGATCCCACAGTCAGTTTATGGCCAGACATTTGTCCTTAGACACTGCCTTGCATTTCTCTCTAGTTTCTTTGGTCAGTACTCTCCAATTTCATAAATGTTTATGACATTCCAA
Organism: Rattus rattus; assembly: GCF_011064425.1. Lineage (NCBI taxonomy): Eukaryota > Metazoa > Chordata > Mammalia > Rodentia > Muridae > Rattus > Rattus rattus. Next base: position 889,281 of record NC_046164.1, read on the forward strand.
GTGGACACCTACTTTCTTTCTCGCAGCTTTCTTCCTCATTCCAAGCCCCCATATGTATCTGCAGTTGACTCTTGTCTTTGTTCACAATTGGGGCAGCAGGTAGGAATGAATTCCCTTGTATAGGCCTTGGTGTCGGTAAAGTCACTTAGGAGTTAAGGGACTGAATTGTCCCTTGTTCCTTGGGCGCTTGACTTTTTTTTTTCTTTTAATCTGTAACTGTATGTCATCTCATTTAACTAGCACACTTCATTTAGAAAATGTCAACCTCTATGTCCAGTCTTCCAACAGCATCCCAGAGCTTTGCACTTGCTCCTAAATTCTGTTTTGTCTGCTTTGAGTGTCTTACATCTTTCATTTGTATCATTATAATGACGTTTTGAAACCCTGAAGTCAGCATTCTACTTTTGCTTCTTTCTTAACTGAAGTGTGTAGGGATTAAAGATATTCCTCAGAAAATGAGCATCAGTTGGCATCAGACCTATTTTAAAGACCTTCTCCCTGGATCTTCTTAGTGCCTGCTTTTACTCTGACCTCATTCTTTCTTTTTTTTTGCATCTCTGTAGTAAAGCTCAGGTGTATATGCCTTGTTCATACCTTATGGCCCCTCTCAGTCCTATTTGTCTCTTTCCTCCTAAATTCCCTATATCTTTTATTTATATTGTTGATGAACTATATTATTTCAAGTTGCATCTATGTTACTAGTGCTATCTCGATCTTATTATTTCATTGAGTCCTGACAGAGATTAGATAGAAGCTATCCCATTCTAAATGTTGATGACTGCATGGAAGTTCTTTCAGTATTTTATTTTTAATTTTCTAGGAATACAGTGTGAGACAAATAGTTCATGTTATTCTTATTTTTGATGCAACTTAGTATTGAGCTGGTCGTTTTTCTGTTTCTCTTTGGATATCCTAATATTGTTCTGAACATTATGCTGTACTATACTTTATGTGTATATATGTAATTTTCCTAATGATTTATTATAATCTTTGTGACTATTAAATTAAAACAGATTTTTTTCACATTGAAAACTACAGCAGTTGCTTGCCATTGCATTAGCAATTTACTGCTTTTATATATTAGGAAAGGCTGATAAATAAAGTTAAAATGTCTGATGTAAAACTTAAGAAGAGAACATGTATGTTTGTGGCATGGAAAATTGATTCTCACCAGGAAGCATCATATAAGATCCTAGAGGCCAAATACTTAATACAGTGCCTTCTTCCTTTGGTGGCACAGTGGCTGGTTAGCATTATTTATAAAAATGAAATGGCATTATTTGTCTCATGTCCTAAAACATGGTGTATACATAGTGCAGTACATCTTAAAAGAATATTCTGATTTTTATATTGAGCTAAGTAGTAGTGGTATGATATTGTCAATTCATAGCATTTAACTCTCAAATGATAATGATACTTATTTTTGAGTTTTGACCTGATGAGGGAAAATTGCTACAAATTTGTCCTTGGAGAGTTTGAGCAACAGTAGATTTTTTCTTTTAAAGCTATTGGGAGAAGCAGAGGAGAAAACATGGAGACTTACGTTAAGATTCCTCCGTGTAGACTTAGAATCCAGGGGCCAACAGAGAGGCTTGCAGAGGACAGAAAAGTCCCAGAAGATCCCAGTCCTTCTCTCCGACTCCTAAGGAAGTGATCAGAACCTGGAGGCCATCTTGAATAGCTGCAGACTCCAGAAACCTCGTATGCAAAAGAGCTGTATTGATTCCTGGAGACCTTTGTTATGTGTGACATTCAACAGGATAAGCCAACATGATCTTGCCTGTTTGTTAGCATGTGTGGAGCAGAATGAACAGCCTTGATTAACAGGCGGCACATCACCAGCTGGGAATGAAAGACTCCGTGGAAACCCATGGAAACACAATTAACAGAAAATCATCCAGCTTGGAGACAGCACATGCGCACCTCAGTGCCCTCTAAATGGTTAAATATTGATTTATTGTTTGGGTGTTTAAATTTTTTTCTTAGCTAAAAAATAAAGTGCATTCTTATGCTCATAAACAAATACATCAGTTGCTTAAGGGTTATATGGAATTTGAATGCAAACAGCATATTGTAATGACACCCCAGAGTCTGATATTGTAGTCTGTTTCTTGAGAACACACCATGACAAATTTGGTTTTTGCTACTGGTTTCCTTGGCAACTGTAACAACCTACTGTTGAGGACATAAAATAATATCCTTCTCAAACACTGAGCGTCTTGAACTAAAATGTAATTGATTTTGCATGAAATGTAGGATTACTGTGTCCTTTGTACTGGGTTGAGGTATTACAGTTGAAATGAACATGGTTGGAAATTATTTTTATTTTTATTTTTTCAAATCAGCCATTTTGCTTCTAATCATCGCTTTGCAAAGGCACTAACATTCCTAGCAGTGTGGAACGTTCTGTCTTTAACACCAGCAAATTATTAAATAGAACTGTGCAGGTGCTGTGTAACTCCTCAGCATACGTGAGTAATACCATTTATTTTGCGTGTGGAAAGTGTACCATATGAAATTGTACGTGTTGGTGGTAGAGCCAGAATGTTTATTTTCCCATGTTTACTACACATTCATGTAGCCTTTGTGACATGTGCAAACAGAAACCTGCCTGGTACCCTGTGTATACTTGAGTAAGAAATCAGGACAAAGACTCTGAAAATTCTATTTTAATTCTGTTTCTGCAGCTGGTTGACTATACTGCCATGGGCAAATTATTAGATCTCTAGTGTCTCAATATTCTTATCTAGAAAATGGGAATAATAACAGCAGCCTCAAAGGGTGTTATGTGGCTAATTCCTTGATCTGTGTAAAGAGCTTTGAAGATAGAATATGCTAAATCTTATGATTGTTTTAAACTACATATGCAGCAGTATGTTACAGGCATAAAATTAGTGAGTGGTTTAATGAGCATAGCAAATTGGACGCCTCTGGTTCAGGATAAGAGAGTCTGGAGACCAAGCAAAGCTTTGTCTAGTTTACTGTTCCTGCAAACAGCATTTCCTAGAGTTGTGCGGTAAGGGCTGGATTGCTTAGCAATTGATTTTGATGCCATCCTTTCAAGAAATACTGGCTTCCTGAGGAGGTGATAATGGTATGTTACAGGCACCCTTGCACTAGTGAACTTCGTGCCCACCCCCTGATTCATTGGAAAGTTGATCTCCTTCCAAATAGATCTGTGGTGGCATTGAGGGCTGGATGGAGATTTTTCCAGATGGGAGCATTGCCTCCCAGAATACCTTGTTAGCACCTTTACCAGCAGAGGGTCCATCTCCCCTCACACCAGCAAGGGATTCCTTTTATAGGAAGTAAGATTGTTAGAGAAAAGACCCCTGCTCTTAGATGTGCTCTATTAATTCATTCAGTCATACGACAAGTATTGAAGATTTGCTATGGCCTAGCTACTATTTTAATTAAATCTATAGAGCAGTAGTAGTTTTCAACCTGTGGGTTGTGACCCCTTGGGGTGGCATTTCAGATATACTTCATATCAGACATTTATATTATGATTCATAACAGTAGCAGAATTACAGTCCCGAAGTAGCAATGAACTAATTTTATGGTTGGGGGTCACCACAACATGAGACACTGTATCATAGGGTCGCAGCATTAGGATGACTGCGAACCACTGCTTTAGAGCTTAGAGCAAAATGTTAAAACGTGGTGTCGGCTCCTAAGCTTTGTCCCATCGGCTAAAGGCAGGTGAAATATGCAATTCACGGTGGGACTGGGTGTTGCATGTGAGTTTCATGTCTGCCGTAGACAAAAAGCTCTAGTTGGTTCAGGAGTATTTGAGACGGCAAATGAATTTGAGGAACAATTATTCACATTTGAGCTGGGTTTTATGAACAAGAAAGACTTCTAAAGATAATCCTGAGGAAAGGGAAGTTAGAAAAGACACAGCGTACAATTACTTGGAGAGGAAAAAGGAAACAGACACTAGATCCCAAGCAATCTAATGTGGTGGTGAATAATCCTAGGAGATAATCCTAGAACACAACTTAATGTAGCATTACTTTTGTGTAAAAATGATATGCCATCAACAAACCAATGCCACTTCTTCTCTTCTCCCTGTATCCACACCACATAGGCACCACATCAGATGATGTGCATTGCATTATTGTTTGTTAAATATGTGTTAAGTAAGGGAAAGGATGTAGAAGGATATGAAACTGATGGGCATGAGCTTGTCCAATAGGCAGCAAATGGCTGCAGAGTGTCTCCTCTAAACATGAAGAACAGAAGCAGAGGGGAGGAAGCATTGTTAGGACTTTTGTGCACTTATTACAGAGCAGGCTGGCATGTTATAAACCAGGGCAGTATTGACTTTGTAGAAAAATGGTAGTATAGCTTAGACATGATGCCTGGAAAGAGGCCATGGGCTGTGCTCACTGCCAAGATTGTACTTAGAAGGAACTGAGTGGACAGAGGCAAGCACCAAACATTTGGAGGAGTAGATGAAGAAGGTGGGTGACTGGGAGCTGAGTCTGGGATACCCATAGGCCAACCAGGACCAGGTTTCTAGGGCACTGGAAATTGGAGAATAAATGAGGTGGAAAAAAAAGATTCCTCTGTGTACATTTACAGGTTGTTATGAATATTCTTAAGGGATGAATATGTACAGGGCTTTGTATGTCTAGTTAGGCAATTATATCTTATCAATTAGATCAGAGATTATTGTGTTGTGTGTTCTTTCATGTGGTTAAATTCAAGAGATTATGTGGTGGCTGGAAACACTAGGCCGCCACGGAATTGGGATGTATATTTCTGGCACGGTGGCAACCTGCCTTGGCAACTAGATGCATAGAGAGATTGTTGCCAGGCTCAGAGAGAAGCAGTGTGATTGGGATGGAGCAGAGCAGGTTAGAGGGTTTGCTGACTGTGATGAAAATATCTACCAGAAATCTTGGGGCACTGCAGTGCCAGATCTAATCCAGGATAAAAGACAACATTTTTTATAATTTTGCAGTAACAAGTCGCGAACCAAAGTGGTGGGCAAGAATCCACTAGTAATCCTAAGAGTTGAAAGTTTTATTTCCTAAGAGGGGGCCAGCGCCATGTTGAGTCACATGATGGCCCAAGTGCTGGAACCTTAAACAAAGAAACAGCCTAGTAGGTCCCCTGCTGTGTGATAAGTAGAGGCAACTCAGAGAGTTAGAGAATTAAAAGCTTTTTATTAAAAAAAATTGTTTAGAAAGTCTTTCAGGATACTCATTTCCTTCTAATGTGAGCTCCACAGGAATTTTGGGTTAAAATCCTAGTTAGACAACCTACATCTGAAGGAGATGTGTTATTAGAATGTGATTAAGTTTGTTTTTACGAAGAAGAGAATACAGAGATTACCAGAATCAAAGCATGATTTAATAGACTAGATTTAACCATATATTGAATCATTTCATGTACAACAAATGTTTTCAAATCAGCTCTTTTTTAATTTTTAATTTTATTTTTCTTGGATATTTTATGTATTTACATTTCAATGTTATCCCCCCTCTCCCTCCTCTCTTACCTCTCCCATAACCCCTCTCTCCCCAACTGTTTCTATGAGGATGTTCCCACTCTCACTCAGCCACCTCTACATCAACATCCTGGCATATCCATACATTGGGAAAATGAGACTTCACAGGACCAAGTGCTTTTCCTGTTGATGCTGGACAATGCTATCCTTTGCTCCATATGTGGGTGGAGTCATGGGTCCCTCCATGTATACTTATGGATTGGGCATTTAGTCCCTGGGAACTCTAGTGGGATCTGGTTGGTTGATATTGTTGTTCTACCTATGGGGTTGCAAACCCCTTCAGCTTCTTCAGTCTTGCCTCTAATACCTCCATTGGGGTCCTTTTCTTCAGTTCAATGGTTAGCTGCAATTTTCCTCATCTCTATCTGTAGCCTTTAAAGATACACACATATCTGGCTCCTGTCAGCAAGCACTTCTTGGCATCAGCAATAGTGACTGCGTTTGGTGGCTGCATATGGGATGGATCCACAGGTGAGACAGTCTCTGTATGATCTTTTCTTCAGTCCCTGATCCACTGTTTGTGTATTTCCTCCCCTGAGTATTTTGTTCTCCTTCTGAGGATTGAAGCATCCACATTTTGGTCTTCCTTCTTCTTGTGTTTCCTATGATCTGTGAATTTTTCCTTAGGTATTCCAAGCTTTTGGGCTAATATTCACTTACCAGTGGGTGTATACCATATATGTTCTTTTATGACTGGTCTATCTCACTCAGGATGATATTTTCTAGTTCCATCCATTTGCCTAAAATTTTCAAGAAGTCATTGTTTTTAAGAGCAGAGTATTACTCTGTTGTGTAAATGTACCACATTTTCTGTATCCATTCCCATGGTGAAGGACATCTGGGTCTTTTCCAATTTCTATCCGTTATAAGTAAGGCTGTTATGAACATAGTTGAGAATGTGTCCTTGTTGTATGTTGGAGCATTTTTTGGGTGTATGTCCAGTAGTAGTATAGCTGGGTTTTCCGGTAGTATTATGTCCAATTTTCTGAGAAACTGCAATACAGATTTCCAGAGTGGTTGGAGCAGCTTGCAATCCCACCAATAATGGAGGAGTGTTCCTCTTTCTTCACATCCTTGTAAGCACCTACTGTCACCTGAGATTTTGATCTTAACTATTATGACTGGTGTGAAGTAGAATCTCAGAGTTGTTTTGATTTGCATTTTCCTGATGACTAAGGATGTTGCACATTTCTTAGGTCCTTCTCAGATATTCAGTATTCTTCTGTTTAGAATTCTGTGTTTAGCTCTGTACACCATTTTTAAAGTGATTATTAGGTTCTCTGGGGTGTAACTTCTTGAATTCTTTGTATATATTGGATATTAACCCTCTATCAGATGTAGGATTGGTAAAGATCTTTTTCCAAACATTTGGTTGCCAATTTCTCCTTTGGACAGTGTCCTTTGCCTCATAGAAATTTTACAATTCTTAATTTTAGAGTATAAGCCACTGGTTATTATTTCCCTGTGCCAATGTGTTCAAGGCTCTTCCCCACTTTTTCTTTTAGTTTCAGTGTCTCTGGTTTTATGTGGAGGTTCAAGAGCCACTTGGACTTGATCTATGTACAAGCTGATAAGAATGGATCGATTGACATTCTTCTACATGCTGACCACCAGTTGAAAAAGCACCATTTGTGGAAAAAATCTGTCTTTTCCTCTGAATTGTTTTAGCTCCTTGGTCAAAGATCATTTGACCATAGCTGTGTGGGTTCATTTATGGGTCTTCAATTCTATTCTACTGATCTGCCTGCATGTCTCTGTATCAACCCCATCCAGTGTTTATCACTATTTGTCTGTAAATCAGCTGGAGGTTAGGGATAGTGATTCTCCCAGAAGTTCTTTTATTGTTGAGGATAGTTTTGGGTATACTGGATTTGAATTTGCCAATGCTTTTTCTAACTCTATGAAGAATTGAGATGGAATTTTGATGGGGATTGCATTGCATATGTAGATTGGTTTTGTCAATATGGCCCTTTTCCCATATTAATCCTGTCAATCCATGAGCATGGGAGATCTTTCCATGTTCTGAGATACTCTTCGATTTCTTCCTTCAGAGACATGAAGTTCTTGTCGTACAGATCTTTCACTTGCTTGGTTAGAGTCACCCCAAGGTATATTATATTATTTGTGACTATTGTGAAGGATGTTGTTTCCCTAATTTCGTTCTCAGTCTTCATCTTTTGAGTAAAGTAAGGCTATTGATTTGTTGAGTTAATTTAATATACAGCCACATTGCTGAAGTTGTTTCTAAGCTGTAGGAGGTCTCTGGTGGAACTTTTGAGGTCCTTCAAGTATATTATCATATCATCTGCAAATAGTGATATTTTGACTTTTTCCTTTCCAATTTGTATTTCTTTGACCTACTTCCCCACCCTGCACCCTGACTGCTTTCTCTAGGACTTTGAGTATTGTATTGAATAGATAGGGAGAGATTGGGCAGCCTTGTCTACTCCCTGATTTTAGTGGAATTGCCTCAAGTTTTCTTGAATATAGACTTTTATAGTAGCGTCAGATAATTTTTTGAATTTCCTCAGTTTCTATTTTTTATGTCTCTCTTTTCATTTGTGATGTCGTTAAATTGGATACTCTTTCTGTGCCCTTCAGTTTGTCTGGCTAAGGTTTTATCTATCCTGCTGATTTTCTCCAAGAACCAGATCCTGGTTTTGTTGATTCTTTGTGTTGATTTTAATTTCTATTTAATTGATTTCAGTCCTGATTATGATTATTTCCTGCCATCTACTCTTCTTGGGTGTATTTGCTCCCTTTTGTTCTAGAGCTTTAAGGTGTGTTGTTAAACTTTTACTGTATGTTCTCTCCAGTTTCTTTTTGGAGACACTCAGAGGTATGAGATTTCATCTCAACTCTGCTTTCATTGTGTCCCAAAGGTTTGGGTATATTGTTCTTCATTATCATTAAATTCAAGAAGTCTTTAATTTCTTTATTTTGTCCATGACTAAGTTATCACTGAGTAGAGCATTGTTCAGCTCCATATGTATGTGGACTTTCTGTTGTTTTACTGTGTGTCTGATTAATTTCTGTTTCCATGCTCTGTTTATTAATAAGAGTGGGGTGGTAAAGTCATGGTAATAGAAATGAAATCAGTATAATTGTCCTTGACTGATGTGGATCCAATCTATTGTTCTGAGCAATTTTTTTTTTTATTATTATTAACTTGAATATTTTTATATACATTTCAAGTGTTATTCCTTTCCGGTTTCCGGGCAACATCCCCCTCCCCCTCCCTTCCTGATGGGTGTTCCTCCCACCCTCCCCCATTGCCGCCCTCCCCAACAGTCTAGTTCACTGGGGGTTCAGTCTTAGCAGGACCCAGGGCTTCCCCTTCCACTGGTGCTCTTACTAGGATATTCATTGCTACCTATGAGGTCAGAGTCCAGGGTCAGTCCATGTATAGTCTTTAGGTAGTGGCTTAGTCCCTGGAAGCTCTGGTTGCTTGGCATTGTTGTACATATGGGGTCTCTTTGCCCCTTCAAGCTCTTCCAGTTCTTTCTCTGATTCCTTCAACGGGGGTCCTATTCTCAGTTCAGTGGTTTGCTGCTGGCATTCGCCTCTGTATTTGCTGTATTCTGGCTTTGTCTCTCAGGAGCCGATCTACACTTCTGCACTTCTTTGCTTCATCCATCTTATCTAATTGGGTGGCTGTATATATATGGGCCACATGTGGGCAGGCTCTGAATGGGTGTCCCTTCAGTCTCGGTATTCTTGTTCCCCTTTTAAAGAAGGAGTGAAGCATTCACATTTTGATCATCTGTCTTGAGTTTCATTTGTTCTAGGCATCTAGGGTAATTCAAGCATTTGGGCTAATAGCCACTTATCAATGAGTGCATACCATGTATGTCTTTCTGTGATTGGGTTAGCTCACTCAGGATGATATTTTCCAGTTCCAACCATTTGCCTACGAATTTCATAAAGTCGTTGTTTTTGATAGCTGAGTAATATTCCACTGTGTGGATGTACCACATTTTCTGTATCCATTCCTCTGTTGAAGGGCATCTGGGTTCTTTCCAGCTTCTGGCTATTATAAATAAGGCTGCGATGAACATAGTGGAGCCCGTGTCTTTTTTACATGTTGGGGCATCTTTTGGGTATATGCCCAAGAGAGGTATAGCTGGATCCTCAGGCAGTTCAATGTCCAATTTTCTGAGGAACCTCCAGACTGATTTCCAGAATGGTTGTATCAGTCTGCAACCCCACCAATTATGGAGGAGTGTTCCTCTTTCTCCGCATCCTCGCCAGCATTTGCTGTCACCTGAGTTTTTGATCTTAGCCATTCTCACTGGTGTGAGGTGAAATCTCAGGGTTGTTTTGATTTGCATTTCCCTGATGACTAAAGATGTTGAACATTCCTTTAGGTGTTTCTCAGCCATTCGGCATTCCGTTCTGAGCACTTCTTATGTCACACACACAAACACAGATGAACACCCACACTATATAGGAAATTTATATACATGTATATATAATAAATATGTGCATGTGAGATATAATGTATAGTATGCTGCTTGTATATGTCTGCTTGTATGTGTATTTGCAAATGAGAGATACAACTTTTTTTCCGTAAAAGTTCCTTATGCCTTTTCTCTGTGACTCAGAAATACCATACAGACTTTTTAACATAATCAGATTCCACCCATGCATACTTAGCTGACTTTGTGTTTGCTATAAAATGGAAATGGGGGACTGGCTGCAACATTTAGCACTAAGGCATAGTGAAATGGCCTTACCTATTCACTATGTTATTCTTGCTGAGAACCTTAAATGATGTATCTCAAAGACTAGGTTGTACACGTATTTGAAAAAAAAAAAACCACTTGAAGAAATGCCAGAGATCAATATAGGAAAACGTCATATTTTGTTATTTCATGTGATTACATGAACCTGAGCTGTTGTTCTTCATATTGTTGCTTAAATTTCTCTTTCTTAAGCAGACTATTAAGACTATTAAGAAAATAACAAGATACAGTATGCATAGATGGGCAGTCTTGACTCTATGGTGGTTTGTACTAGGGCAACCTAAGTTAACTGGAAAATAAAATGTTATCCTGAGAAAAGAAAACCGTTGCTGCCAAGTATCAGGGAGTTGGAGCCAGAAGGATGGTAGCAACAGTCATGGAAAATGGGAATCTTGATATGGAGTACTACTCACTATGAGTCAAGCATATTCAAATCACCACAACTGGTCTGCTATGTGTTACTATACAAACATGGAAACAGAGGGAGTAGCAACATCATGAGTAGCAACATCCTAGCTTTTCCCTTCAATTACACCAGGTGAGAAGGAAAACTAAATGTATTTGAGCCAGACATCATCAGTGGATAAATATACTTATTATGGAATAAAAATAGTATAAAATCATATTTTTTGTTCCATACAATTTTAAGGATGTTTAGAGGCAAAGAATTAAAGTAAGTTGATTAAGTAAGTTTTCTGCTTGTTAGAAAACCAAAAGTACTAATAAAATATGATTCAGAGTTGTAGGAATAAAACGACAACCTCTATTTCCTGGCTTTCAGATACTGTCAGAAAGGGGACACAGTAGGATAAAAAGGAAAGATGACTATAGACCAGGTATCATGTGATTAGATGGATAATGTCAGGTAACTGTTAAGAACAGATTCACTCAAATCAATCTTAATTTAGGATAAAGAGAAAAATTCACTTTGTTGTTTAACTTTAATTAATTTATTAATTTTATTTTTTCTAATCATTCTAGGTAGACTAATACATTTCAGCAGATATCCTTAATGATTCCACAATGTTTGAAAATATTTTTCATGGAAGAAACATGTAAAAAGAATATTTAAAGAAAATGTTTAGACATAGGAACCTTTATATGGAATACTGAGAATTCCCTTTGCATAGGCTCATTCCTCTCTGTTTCCATTACTATTGACATCCTCATACCATAGTAGCTGTTACAGTTGACTAACTTACATTAATATAGCATTAACCAAAGTCTATCTAATATTGGTATAGCATTAACCTGAGTCTAATCCTGATAAAGCATTAACCAAAGTGCTAACATACATTAGGGTTCACTTTGTTTTTGTGGCTTACAGTTTCTGAGAATCTGTAATATGCTGTCAATTATTTTTACTCTACAGAAATAGTTTAACTGACCTACAAACCCCGTTTACAAAGCTTCCATCTCCTTTCACCCTTAAGTTCTTTACTAAGACCCTAAGTCTTTCATCATTTTCTTTCTTTCCCATCCACAAGGTTGTATTGTTAGGATGTAAGGGAGAATGTATTTGGGGCTTAATGTTCCAGAGAGCATCGGTGGAGCAGAAGGCTTGCCCAGAAAGCCACACCTTAGATCTCATTATATTGAACAGCAAGCAGGAAACAGAGAGTGAAGTAGACACAATACTGGTTTTTTGAGAACTCAAAGCCCAGGCTCAATGAGGCCATACCACCTAATCTTTCATCAACAGTTCCAACAACTGTTAGTCTAGTATTCAAGCATATGAATCTACTGAATCTTGTATATTCAAATTGTCACAGTGGTGGGGATAATTGGTCACTACCCACTCCAAACACGCTTCTTCCCTGCAGTACTCAGAACAAAGATGCAATTGCTACAGAATTGAAGCCTTAAAAATCCAAGTTTTCACTCTCAGTTGGGAGCTCTAGGTACTCATTATGCTGTCAGAAAGTTATCACAGGAAAGTGGCACCCGAAAGGTGACTGTTGTCAATGCACTGATGTGACATGGTAAGACCTGGCTTACTTTCAGGAAGATTTTGGAAAAGTTTAGAGGAGTCAGGCATGGCACACCTATAGTCCCAGCTGTCTACAAAGCAGGAAGAGAGTCATCAACAGAAAACTGAGTTTCTCTGTCTCTGAAACATGTGCTTCTGACACTAAGAATGATGAAAAAATTCGTCTGTGTTGCATAAGCCACCGACTTTGTAATATTTCATCATAGCTGCCTAAGTAAACTAATAGTGTATGTATGACTACATAATTAGTGCTTAATCTACTTCATATTCCTTGGAAAGTTTATATGAATATTATTATTACCATAGAGAATTGAAGCTAATAGAAAAGTAATTTGTTTTGTGATAAAATGTCTTTGACTTCAAAGGGATAATATTTTGTTCAAGTTAACAAAGATGTTAAATTTGCTGAATCTACAAAAGCTAGCATCTGTCCAATGTAATTTTCAATAATGTAAGAGGAAATCCTAAAAATTGTTTTTATTGTCTGATATGTAAATAATAATTTATATGTAAAGATCAATGAAATCACAAAATAAACTCCATATTTTTAAATGCATATATATATATATATACACACACACACACACACACACACATACACACACACACACATCATGGTCTGTAATTAGTAATTATTTCATGGGTGACACTCAAGGGGGCATCCTAATTTTTTTTGTCTGTTCTCATGATTGTACATTACAGTTGATTTCCCATAATGACCACTGTGCCTTCTGGAACAAGGTTTCTGGAAGGATTACTTTTATATAAATAACACAGTAGGTGGTGCGTCGTTACAATGAGGACAACAGGAGATGCTATGTAATGCTGCTCAGCTCTTTATTGTCATTTTCTATAATGCGTGGATAAAGGTTGTTTCTCAAGCCTTTAAAGATTATTTCTCCCAAAACTACACAGTGTTTTGATTTATGCTATTCTAACTGCCAAAAGGAATTTATTATTTGCCACCACCTTCAAAAATATCAGTGGAATTTTGGGTATTCGCAGTAGTGTTGGAGACTTTGGCATCTCTTTATGTATTTGCTTGTTCTGTGGAATGAAGTTGAGTAGGAGGATTGCTTAGAGGTCTAGGGTCTTGAGCCATTAGCTGACAATGATATTCAATGGTACCTAGTTTATCAACTGATGATATAGAGAGAATTCCAGGAAGATCAACAATTCTGTTAGGTGGTTGAATAGTTAAGGGTATACTGGTTGTTTCTTCCATTTGCACACCATTAGGATCAGACTGAAGACAAAGATAACGAAGAAGAGTTGAAGGATCTTGTTTTGTAGGATTATGTTGTCTTCTCGGGCCTCTCTTACCCTCCCCTGACTGTGTGACAAAGAAAATAAAGAAATTTCAATTAGATACTTCACAGAGAATTGTAGCATATACACATTTTGGGCAAGGTATAATTTTAGATGACTTCTAAAAGTCCTCATCTCCAAATACATGTGCCAACCTGAGTTTTCAGCCATGTCCTTTTAAAAAATTCTGTATCACTTGAAACAGAAGAAGTTATAGATTTCAAGTTACAGGAGGTGTTTCGACATACAATAAAAGTTCCACATGCAGATGGCATTTGGTTATCTGAGATCAGATAGCCTCAGGCTCATGACTGCCAAAAGCAGCCATGCTGATCACGGGTCCATTGTACTCTCTAGGTCTTTACCCCGACCAGGATACACTCACTGTCCTTACAGTCTATGAAGTGAAGGAGAGTACATGGTATTTTCTTTCTGATTACAGTGCTTCCTACATTTTCTAGTTCCACCGTGTTTCTTAAATTTTCATATTATATTTGTTTTAAAATCAAAAATAAAACTTGTAAGGGAAACTGGTTTGGATTCAATAGAAGTGAAAAAGAATGATACTGAGTAAACTAGTCCAGTGTGTGTAAGGTGATCATGGACCTGGGTTTGGGGAGACTAGTTTGAGATCAAGGAAAATCCACCCTCTTAGAATATAAAAATCTAGGGGGATGTTGACCCGGAAACCGGGAAAGGGAATAACATTGGAAATGTAAATAAGAAATACTCAAGTTAATAAAAAAAAAAGATGGGGAAAAAAAAGGAAAAAAAGAATAGAAAAGAAAGCGAACGTATATTTGCCACATATTTTATATTACTCTTTGTTTATACAATGGAGGCAATAAAATATGATTGATGGCTTGTAAAACAAAAGATTAAAAAATGTATAAATACATAGTAAGAATATATTTTAAATATATACATATAAATATATGTTTATATATACTTATTTATGTATATTTGATATATTTTATGTTATATATAAAGAGAAATGTATTGTGTATATATTTAATATGTTATATAGGGATATTACATAAATCTATATATGTAATGCTTTCCTAAACATTTCTGTATCATCCTTGACAATGACTATTACTATGTGTATAAAGAAATGCAGGAATTAAAGATTTCAAACATGAAAAAAAGAGAATATAAAAATCTACACTAACACAGAAGCTTGTTACTTCATGTCAGTACAATTTTAATAAGCAAAATATGGGCCACTCAAGGGGGCATCTTATTTTACTTTTGTCTGTTCACGTGACTGTACATTACAGTATTGTGCTGTGATACAGGATGGATCTTCTGAAGTATGGGATGAAACTACCCTTTGGATGAGGATGGAGCTGCCTTTCAGGCTCCTCTCCTGCCTGTTGAGTCACCTGAGAGGAGGACATGTCTATGCCAAGGGTAGACTTTGCTATGACAACAGGCTTCTTACACTTCTAATTTATGGTAATTTATTTTGCAGCAAGTAAAACCTGTTACTTTTTTTTTTTAAAGTAAAATTCTTCAAAGACACTCAGAGAATGTGTTTCCCCTTTTGTTGTGAGCATACAGGTTCTCAGTGAAACCTTAGAAGTCATTGAATGGAATGAAAATATGAACAAACTCTTAAGTTGGCTCTTTGTAGATGTGGTCACTGAAATCAATCCCTAATGGAAGTAGTCGTCAGACCTATTGGGAAATGTCTCTGTCACATAAGAACTTATAATTCTTCTGAGTTTTTTTTTTAAACATTTATTTATTTATTATGTATACATCTCTCATTTTTCAGCCTGCATGTATGCAACTACAGGCCAGAAGAGGGCAAAACCTGATTTAGGTGGTTCAGAGTTTGTTATTGGGAATTGAACTTTGGAAGAGCAGAAGTGCTCTTAACCTCTTCTCCAGCCCCTGTTCTGAGTTTTAAATCCACTTCCAAAACCTGTTTCAGAGTTTGGACTTTTAGAAATAAGTTTATTCTAGCATCAGGGAGGTCCAGAACAGTCTCATGTACCTATATGAACTGCGTAGTTACAATACAAGATGTTTCAAATATTGGCCAAAGAGAGGCAGATTATTTGTTTCTATAATGTAATTGCTGTGGTTGTATCCTCTATCACCTGCATTGTTATATAAAACTCTGTTTCTTTTTTTTTTTTGCTTTAGAAAATACATTCATATGTGTGTCCATATCCTAGAGTCATATGATTTGTTGTATGATATTGAGATTCATACCTTATTCCTATTCAGTGCTCATTTGCTGTCAGTTATTTAATATTGCATAGATGTCTAGGAAATGCTTGTCTTGGTCCAGCACTTGTAGAACACTCAGTGTCTCACTTGGTATGCTAACACCCAGTTTAGTGATTTTTCCTCAGGTTCCATATTAAAAATAATTACAGCAGAAAAGCAATGAAGGAAATAAATGCATTAGGAAGTTGGAGTATTTGTAGAGTTGACAGGTTAAGTATGGTTGCAATGTCAGGGAAGTCTTTGAACTGAGGTGGGAAGACTCTAGAACATAAAGGGCCATGTCAAGTAGAGGGACAGTATGTGCTCTTATTCCTGTGCTGCTGATCCTAAGTCCAGCTTGTCTCTAGATCATAAGTTGGAGAGAATCCCCATTCATTCACTCATTTGTTGAGTTCTTTCCCTAATTTGTCATCTGACACATTGCCTTCTGCAATTCTAAAGTTTAAGCTAGCTCTAAAAACTTGTCAGTTAATGGTAAATATTGTGAACAGTGGTAGAAGATCCCATAGACAGTTTATGGCCAGACTTTGGCCTTAGGCACTGCCTTGCATTCCTCTCTAGTTTCTTTGGTCAGCATTCTCCAGTATTTTTAGTGTTTTATAACATTCCATGTTGACACCAACTTTCTTTTCTCTCAGCTTTCTACCGCACCCTGACCCCCCCATATTTACCAGCAGATGGCTCCCTCTCACTTCACCAAGGGGTGCAGCAGGTAGGAATAAACTTTGCTGTCTAGGTCAGGAGCCTGTAAAGTCACTTATGAGTTAAGAGACTGACTTCTCCCTTGTTTCCTTGGGGACTTGACTTTTTTTTCTTTTACTCTGCAACTGTATGTCACCTCATTTAACTAGCACACTTCATTTAGAAAATGACCACACCTATGTCCAGCGCCCCAACACCATCGCAGAGCTTTGCACCTGCTCCTCCATTCTGTTTTGCCTGCTCTCAGCCTCTCTCAGCTTTTCTGAAATTTATTTGCATCATTATGATGACATTTTAAAATCCTAAACTGATCCTGTTTTCCTCACTCTTAACCAAAGTGCAGAGAGAGAATAGAGACATTCCTGAGAAAATGAACATCAATTAACATTATTCCTTCTTTAAAGACCTTGCTCCTCAGTATCCTCACACTGCCTGCTTTTACTCTGACCACATTCTTTCTTTGCATCTCTGTAGGAAAGGTCAGGCATATATGGCCTATTCAAGTCTCATGATCCCTCTCAGTCCTGATTACTTCTTTTCCTCAATAACCCATATAACCTTTATTTGCCTTATCGATAAACTATATTTTTTCAAGGCACATCTATGTTATGATTGCTCTCTCTATCTTATTAGTTCATTGACTCATGGAAGACATTACATACAAGGTATTTCATTTTCAATGGTGATCCCTCTCTGCAAGGTCATTTAGAATTTTATTGTTAATTACCTAGGCTTAAACTCTTGGAAAATAGTTCTCATTATTTTTATATCTGATGCAACAAAGAATTTGCTGAATATTTTTGTATTTCCTTTGGATATCCTGATATCGACCTGGATATTATGTAGTAGGAAACATTCTTGGATACATCTGTTATTTTTGTAATGATTTATTACTAGCTCTGTGTTTTTTAAATTAATACACATTTTCAAAGTGGAAATTCAGTCACATGTTTGGCCTTCATCAGTAATTTGCAGCTCATATCTGTTAGGATATACAGATAAATAAAGTTAAAATGTCTGATATAAATTTAGTAAGAGAATATGAAGATTTGTGATATGGACAATTGGTACTCACCTGGAAGCAGCCTATAAGGATCCACAGGCCAAAGATCAAATACAGTGACTTCATCTTTGGTAGCCCCTGAAAGGTAACATAATGGGTGATTAGCATTATTTTTTAAAATAAAATGGCATTTTGGAACGTGTATTTACCACAAATTTAACACATGGTGTATAAGTACTGCAGTGTATCTTAATATAATTTTTGATTCTTATTTTAGACTGAGTATTTGTGGTACAATATAGTCAGCTCATAATATTTGACTCTGAAGTGTAGGGCTAGTTTTCGTTTTTGAGTTTTGAACTGACGAAGGGAAAATTCACACCCTTTTCCTTGAAGAGTCTGAGTAATAATTTAAAAAACAAAGCTTTTGACTTAACATTAATCATTTTCATTAATCATTTTGAGATGGTTAGTTTTTATTTGTTCATTTTTTTTTTTAGTTTATAATTGAAGTTCTATAGCATCAAGCTCCTGTGGATTCATATTTGAAATGCTTCCACTTTAATTTGATCATAACAAATTTCTTATTACAAGTAATAAGTAAGGAAGAAGTCTTCTTATTAAATACAGCAAAGATGAAAGCATGACTTAATACATAGACTCATTTTCACAGTACACTGGGCCATTTTTATGTACAACAAATATTCTCAATCCTGCTTTCTATTCTGCAACTGTGTTCCATCAGTAACTAGGACAGAACCAAACAATAATTTAGATTCGTTTTCTTCACAGTTTTCTCAGGGGTTGTGGTAAATTTCTGTAGCAAGATGGCCTGACTTCTTACTTCACAGCACTGTACACAGTGGTCAGTAAACTCCTTTTTAACCCTGTTGATGTTTAAAATGTGGGAGCTGAGAGAAACAAACCTGGAAAAAAATGTTAGGAACAGTTTCTCAGTAGGCATTATGAGCAACTGTCCCATTTCAGGTTTCCTAAACAATATTTTATATGCTCTATTATATTGTTCAAGAATGAGCAAAATTAGATGGAATAATTTTCTTTCAAAATACATCTGAGAGTAGCTCCTTATTAAGAATGTGAAAGAACCATAGGGTACAGGAAGGAGAAAAGGAAATTGCAGACTTTGGTGGACTCACTATCACAAGTGATCAACATGAATAGTGTTCTGTTGCTTGCATAAGATTTCAAAATGTGATGTATTTTATGACTCATGGATTCATGTAGGTACTTATTCTCACAGTGATAAAACAAGAATATCTTATAAGCAGCCCACTAAAATGCTACCTCTGAATGATGGGCAACTTTTAACACGAAGTGAAAGGGCTTCATAGTTCCAGGTACCTACCTTGGAGAAACTTCTGAGCGGGGAAATGTGCTGGTCAGAAGCACTCTGGTCAGATAATTTTGAGCACCACACGTCTCAGCTCTTATATATCTTGTAGGACAATTTAATTGGCAATAAAGAGACACAAGTTGGAAGATAAATCAACTTCAGCTGATGCTTTACAGACAGGAAGCATCCTTGCCAAGTTGGCAGTGTGTTCCTGCAGTTTTATCATTTCTGAATATCCTCACTCACTCTTGTTTGAAGCTTCCTTGGGAAGCTGTACAGTGAGTCAAAATGTGACGTTGTTTCAGATAAATTCAGGGGGACAGTTGGGACATATTCTTCAAGGGAAAAAAAGATATGAATTGTTCATTGTGATTATTTTATATGACCAGTTTTCTTATTTGTTAATCTCATGATATTTCCTCTGTCATCTTAAAAATAATGTTACATATGGAGTACAAACACTTAAAAAACTAAATTATCTGGTGAGTATAATAGAGCATTTTGTAAGATAAATGAGAAAGAGCATTAAAATCACTACTGAATACCTGCTGCTCTATTGCTATATAACCACACACACATTCTGTCTCTGTCTCTGTCTCTGTCTCTCTCTGTCTCTCTCTGTCTCTCTGTCTCTCTGTCTCTGTCTCTGTCTCTGCATCTCTGTCTCTCTCTCTGTCTCTCTCTCTCTCTCTCTCTCTCTCTCTCTCTCTCTCTCTCCCACCCTCTCTCCTCCTCCTCTATCTCCTCTACCTCCTCTCTTCAGGATACCATGTTAATATCATCCATAGTTTCTAAAATAAATGACTCATCTTCTTCAATAATCTGGATCCCAGTTTTAAGTTTTAATCTTAAATAATGAAGTAGTAATATAATTTTGTATTTGCAGGATTTTACCCATCTGGTCTCATGTATTTTTCTCACATTTATACAAAGTTCACTTGGCAGAGCTGCTTGTGTTTAGTGTTGGTAGTGAACCCAGAGCATTGTATTTCCACAAGGCTTAAGGTTTTGTTTGTTTGTGATCACTATTTCTTTTCTAAATTTGGGTCAGTGTGTCATTATGTTGCTTGGGCTGAACTGCTATAGTGTAGGTCATCGTTCCTCAATTTTCCTAATGCTGTGACCCTTTTCATATACTTCTTCATGTTTTGGTGACCACCAACCATGTTTTTTTGTACTTCATAACTGTTATGAATTATAATGTAAGTATTTCAAGTTTAAGATACCTCATATGTGTTCCCAAGTGATCATTCCCACAGGTTGAGAACCCCTGGTCTAGGCAG
Source organism: Rattus rattus (assembly GCF_011064425.1). Taxonomy (NCBI): domain Eukaryota; kingdom Metazoa; phylum Chordata; class Mammalia; order Rodentia; family Muridae; genus Rattus; species Rattus rattus. The sequence goes on from NC_046164.1 coordinate 909,425, forward strand.
CCTTGGAACTATCAATATCTGCTGAGTAGCCATGGCTACAGCTTTTTGCCAACAAATCAAGCTGATAAAATGTTTTAAAATAATTCAAACACACACACACACACACACACACACACACACACACACACACAACCAAGAGTTTGGTTTGAGATTTTGCTTAAATACTGCCAAAATAAATATGCAAAGGCTTGTCAGACAAAACCAAAACCAAACAAAACAAAAGCAAACAAATCCAAACAACACTAAATGACACAAAATAAAGTTTACATAATAACATTGAGTTAGTTTTGTGTTGTCATCATTTTTCAGGGGTATTGACCCTGCCCTGAAGTATGGCAGATTCACACAGTGAGACACATTTGGAGAAAATACCAATCATGCATTAATTGCAAATAGCTTCCAGGTAGTGATGGAAGCCCATGTACACTCCCTGTCTCAGTGCAAGGAGTCCATTGGGCTTGAATCTGTGTAGGCATTGCATGTGTTGCCTTCATGTGTGTCAGCCCTGATGTGTATGTTAGACTCTGTTCTCTTGGAATCACCCATCTCCTCTGGATCTTACAATCTTTCTGCATGGGTATGAAGGGAGGCTTTGATGAAGACATCCTACTTAGGATGAGTGCTCCAAAGTCTTTCATTCTCAGCACATTGTCCTGTTGCGGGTCAGTGTATTAGTTCAAGTCTACCGTGAGAGGAAGCCTTTCTAAGGAGGACTGGTGAGGTGCTTATACATTGGTATATCAGTATGTCAGTACGAGTTCGTACATTGCTGTGTTCTTTTATGAGAATAAAACTATTAGATTTTCCCTAAGGGCCATGACCCATCTAATCAGATTTTGACCATTTTTTGCAGTGTCAATTATTGGTTCTATCTCATGCTGTGGGCCTTAAAGCCAATCAAAATGTGGTTGGTTCCTCCCATAACCTTTGTGCCACAATAGTGTTGGCAGCACTATTTCATAAACAAAAATCTCTCTTATATGTCATCAAAGAAAAAGAGAGGAGTACATGTTGACAAAGAGAGAGATCATCACAAATTCATGGCTTTCAAAGATTGGCTCTAATACTCTCTAGAAAAATACTTTCATAGAGCTGTGTCTCTTGTCATGGGAAATCCAAAGGACAGGAGAATCACGCTGTTGCATTGACACAAACTTATGTAGTAGGTGATAATATTTTTCTAATATATTTAATTAACACACTTACACACAGCAATACAATAACTTTTGATATTCATTGTCATTTACCCTGTCATCAGATACTTATATCTGTTGAAATGTAGAAGCAAAACTGTTATTTCCTATTGGAAAATTATACCAATAATTTTGCCTTATTTATTCATATTAACAAGATTCTAGTTTAATGCTTTCTTAAATATTTATCATACTTTAAAAGTTATAGAATGCTTTCAAAGTTCTGTAGAAAATGGAAATATTCCATTGCCTGGACTGTAAACATCTAGCCTTGTCAGATGTGTTTAGAGGTAAAGCTGGCAGATCAGAGAAAACTTACACATCTGACTTCTGCAAATTTTTGCAAAATCCCTACACTGAAATGTTCAAAGGATGTTGAAATTTCCAAACATCCAAAGTTAGCAGGAAAATGAAATCAGGTAAAAATCTATAATATGAACAAAGGACAGTTGTAGCAATTATTTATGAGGATCATCTTTCCTTCGTCCTAAAATTTACAATGAAAATTCCCCTTCAGGTTCATACCTGAAGGTTCTTTTTTCATATGAAGCAGGAAAGTGGTCTTTTAGTATAGCAGGACTTAAGCTCATGAATACAAACAAATATACTATTTATTGCTAAACATGCTATGTAAATCAAACAATTTCACTTCTCTCAATGTTTCTTTGGCAGTATACATGGATTCATTTTAATTTTTATTTAATTGCTTTGAAAATGTCATGAATAGCACTAGAGGTACAGCACAGCAAACCTTTCTCTTTCCCCTTTCTAATGTCTGTTCTCTGCAACACACACATTAGGAACATCAGGATATGTGAGACACTATGAAAAGAATTAAGGCCAGGCACAGGCTTAAGGGGTAGTTTACCATTTTACTATTACATATATGCACGATCCTATGAAAAAACAAATCCAAAGCTAGAGTACCTTTCAATAAAGTGATCTACAGAACCAGGAGTCCAAAGCTTTATAAAAATAATTCTTGAAATTATGGAATTACATTTAGAAATAGTGTTTGTCATATTCCTAAAGAGAATTTGTAGTCTGTACAAAATTAACATTTTCCTCTCATGATTTTAAAAATGTAACTCTTTTAGGTTATGGTGTCCCTTAGAGCAAGTCTAAATTTTTACTTCTTCATGGTAACTAATATCATCATAATTCTTTATGTAACTCGTCCTTCACATGTATAGAGTCTGTTTTCATGGTTCCTAAGGTTGTAAGTATTACTAGCATTTTGGAGATTTTAAGTATTTAGACAAAGACTTTCTTCTTGTCAGTGTCCTCTGCATAGCAGCTCAGCTGTGCTCACAGCACTTATTCTGTGTCAGCATTTGAAAATGATCTGACACGAGAGTTCTTACCTAGGACTAGCTTTCATGATTGCACAGAGTAGAATGTAGGATTCTAAGAGAGGAGAGCAACCAACACTCTTACTCAGCTATGATGCCCATGAACCACATCAATGGTCACTTTGGCATTGTGACTCTACAGTGCAGTAGTGCTACACGTACCTTGGTAACCAAGAGCTTAGTTGCACTTAAGGCCCATTCTACAAGAGGCAGTCATTTCTGGTACTGGATCTCTGTCACTACCCAAAGCTCCAGAAGTCAGGATTTTTGAGGAGATCCTATAACCACCACTTTAACAAACCGCAGTAATCCCGAACTCCGTGCTTAATATATATTTGTCTACACAGGTCAGTGAAGTTCTCATGACTCATTAAAATATTTCCTTTTTTTAGCTGAGGGAGAACATTATAGCAAATCAGTATAAGCACAATGCAGAAAACCAGATCCTGTGTGTTGCCCAGTGACATCTGAGACCTAAACAGCACAGATCTACACCTTAGATTCACAGATCCTTGAAGAAGAGGGAGAAGAGGGACTGTAAGTGCCAGAGGAGCAGGATGCTTTCTCTGACACTGGGCTTCTTATAAACATCAGAGAAGCTATACTCATGAAGTCTCATCAACACGGCCATCTAAGCAGGACCTGGGAAAGGATGACGTCAGTAGTCATCTTACCATGGAAGGGGAAAGTCCATGAAGTCTCAATGTGAGACAAAGAAATGCAGACATCGAAGGGGTGGTGAAAGTGTACACATTGTTTTCGTCATAGAAGAGCCTCCCAATTGGAAAATCAATCTAAATCAGTCATCCCTGAGATCATACACTACCCACACTGATAAGATACACTACTCACAGTGAGCACGTTGTGTTTATCTGCTTTGGAATAGCTGTTATGAGAGTTAATAAGACATGAGGCTATGACTTTTACAGAGATCAAAGAATGGTATTTGGTAAGCTTTGGCAAGAGTGTAGGGAAATGTGAAAATGAGATGATCATAACTGTCAAAAATAAAATTTATCTTTAAGCATAGTCTAGTTAGAATTTCAAATGCCTTCTCGAGGATATGTATATGCTATGGTCAGTAAGCGAGGCTCTTGAAGAGACTTGATATCTATTGCATTAGGTATTGTTGGTAGGTCCTGGAATGAAGTGTGGATGGATCTTAAAACAACAAATGATTCATTTCTTTAAAATTTACACACATTATCATTGCTATATAAAAACAAATACTTACTATGTTTATATGTTTATTAATTATGCATAAACATACAATTATTTATATAACAAGTTAATAAAGAAAAAGTATCCATGAATTTTCAAGACTAGAATTTGTTAAATTTAAAGGAACAGATCATATAAAGTTCAAGAAGAAGGATGATCAAAGTGCAAATGTTTCAGTCCTTCTAACAGGGGGAATGAAATAGTAATAGGAGGAGATATAGAGATAAAGTTGGTATAGAGACTAAAGGAATGGCCATTCAGACGCTGCTCTACCTGGGGAATCCAGCCCATATGTATAGTGCCACCAAACCTAGACAATATTGATGAAACCAAGAAGTACATGCTGATAGGAGTCTGATATAACTGTCTGCTGAGAGGCTCAGCCAGTGCATGACAGATACAGAGGGTAATGCTAGCAGCAAGCCATTGAACTGAGAACAGGGACCCTATTAGAGGAGTTAGAGAAAGGATTGCAGGAGCTGAAGCGGCTTGTAAACCATAAGAACAACAATACCAACCAACCAGAGCTCCCAGGGACTCAACCACCATCCAAAGATACAAACAGATAGACCCATGGCTCCAGCTGTATATGTAACAGGTTGGCCTTGTTGGGCACCAATGGGAGAAGCCATTGGTCCTGCCATGGCTGAACCACCCTACTCACCTTAATGTTGGGGAAAGTCAGGGTGGGGAGTAAGGAAGGGGTGTGGTTGGGGAGGGGGAACACCTCATAAAAGAAGGGGAAGGGGGGATGGGATGGGCGCTTATGGATGGGAAACTGAGAAATGGAATAACATTTGAAATGTAATTGAAAAAATCAGATACAAAAAAGAAAGGATAAGAAGTGCACCTCACTTCTATTGATTGTGCAAAGGAATCTGAAGTCACACAAGCACACATGCACACATATATCTCACACAGACAGTGAGTATGCATCCCCAAATCTAATTAGGAAATACATTAGCATTTTTTGAACAACGGTTTGCACTGTCTTCTTGTAGGTTGGTATACTGACCTTAGAGTGCTGTGAATCCTAGTTGTCTGTAGTGTTACCACCCACAGTAAGAGTGATGAAATCTCTACCTGTTGCATTTTGTCTCATGTAGCATTGTTGGAGGTAACTAGTGTAGCGATTGGAGTATTGTTACTTTATTAGTTGGAGTACTGTCTGTAGAAGTTGGAGAGGTATTATCTAAAGCATATGGGGTTATTGCCTCCTGCCTCAGTTGGAGCAGTGTCATGTTTGGTAGTTGAGATAGTCTCAGATGCCACACCATTTGTGGAAGTATCAGGCTTGAGGTTGCTAGGAGGTGTGATTGTGTTCGCATCTATACATTAATTGACAGAAGCAGCAGAAATGGTTGTTAAGGCAACCATAGTAGGAGCATCAGAATTGGCTTCCACATTGTCATAGGGTGGCTTGCAGTGCTGGTTCCTTGGGTGGTTAGTAGGAGAGGAGGATAAAGAGGAGGGCTGCAGGGTATCTTGGAGAAGAGCCCAAGAGTAAAGGACAAGGGTTCATGTCTCCAAGAGAACAGGAAACAGGTAGCGGCATCAACCGAGTAATTAAAGTGTTTGTAGTTCCCATAATCTTTCAGGTTCATTTGCTCCCCATAGGTTTTAGAATTTTATGAGGTGTGGATTTAGATAGTTTAATTCTCTCTTCAGAAATGAGCATAGTCATCAAAGAGAATACAAACAGATCAAAATAAAAGTAAATTATATCCCAATATATGCCCCTTCTCATTTTGACCTCATTGCATCTTTAGAAAGGCAAATTTGTATGAAAGTTTGGTTCAAGTCCAACAGTCCCTTGGTAATTCTGGGGGCCTCTTCCTAGGGCTTTTGTGCATGGCATGAATTGTAGATATTCAAGGGTTCCATTTAAACCATGTACAATTTCCGTTAAGTTTTATACGTTCCTACACACATTAAACAAGGTTTGGATTGGTGATAATTCCCACAGTAATATGAATGCTGTGTAGTATAGCTGCTATAGATGATAACGGTGTCATGATAGAATAAACATGCACTGTACACATGTAATATACTTCCTTGAGTCTTTTTCATGCAAAGTTGCTTGAGTCCCTGAATGTAGAATACTTGTTTTGTCCAATTTAATGTTACATCCTATTCGTTCATTTTCAGGAACTACTGTGTTGAAATACTAACATCATATGTGATTAGTAATTATTTGATCTTTGACACTCAAGGGGATATCTTATTGTCTTTTCATTATTGTTTATTAGAGTTGTATTTCCCCTGAATGATCACTGTGTCTTCTGGAACAAGGGTTCTGGAAATTTGCCTTTATACAAATAACACAGTAGGGAGTGCATCATCAGAATGATGACAGCAGTAGATGCTGTATAATGCTTCCCTACTCTTTATTGTCATTTTACATAATGCTCCTGTAAACGTTGTTTCTCAAGCCTTTAAAGATTTTTTCTCACAAAATTCTATAGAGGTTTGGCTTATGTTATTCTGACTACCAACATGAAAATTTGATTTTCTACCCCTTCACATGTATCTGAATGTGGGGTGCAGAAGTAGTGAAAGAGATATTGGCAGCATGCATTGAATTTGCATTGTATCATATGAAGTGGTTGAGTAGGAAGGTTTCTTGGAAGTCTGTAACCTGGAAGAATTACTATGAAAGATAAAGGGAGTGATTGACCAAACTCTGTAGCCGAGGGACCAGGCGAGGATGATGACGAAGATGACAAGAGGGTGTTGAAAGATCTAGAGGTCCTCTAGGATCATGTTGTCCTCATGGCACCTGTGACACTCAATAGACTGTTGGGGAAAGAAAATACACAATTTCAAATTAGCTATTTCACAGAGAGCTGTTAGCATATGCACTTTCTAAGCACAGTGTAATTTTAGATGTCTTCTAAATATCCTATTCTCCCAAGACATGTTCTGACCTGAGTTTTCAGGTATGTTCTTTTAAAAAAGTTCTCTAACACTGGAAGCAGAAAAAGTTAAGAGAGTTCATTTTGCAGAATAAGGTCTATTGACTTATAGGAAAGGTTCTTTGTACTGGAGAGAAGCAGATGGCAGTTAGGGTATATTAGACAAGAGTAGCTTCTGTCTCCTGACCTGCACACCTGCCGGGAATCTTCCAATGGCCCTTTCTACTGTCGTGGTCTTTACCCATATTTCCCCTGACATTGATTCACTCAGTGATGTTGCATTCTAGAAAATGAAGGAGAATATATGATATTTTTATTCTGGGCATGGGTTACTGTGCTTACTACATTTTTCAAGTTCTACATATATTTCTGAAAATTTCATATTATGTTACTTTTAAGATAAACAACTAACTAAATGGACAATGTTGGGAGTCAAAGAGGAATAGACAGGACTGACACTGAGCACAAGTCATCCAGTGTGGATGAGAGGATTTTGGATCTGGGTTGTGGGAGACTTGTATGAGGTCAAAGTAAATCCACCCAATCTGGATCCCACACAGAAGCTTTTTGTTTCATGTCTATTAAATTTTAATTAACAGAATTGGGGCCAGTCAGTATTGATACAGGATCAAATTTAATGAAGTATGAAGTGATGGCCTTTGGATGATAATAAAACTGCCTTCCAATTTCCTCTTCTGTCTCTTGATTTGTTTGAGAAAAGAACATATCTCTCCGAGTGTAGACTCTGCTAGATCAGAGAGGAGTCTTACAGTCTTAATTTTTGGTCATTTATTTTGCAGGGACAGAAAACTGTTACATGTTTTTAAGTAAAAATTTCAAAGCTACTCACAGAAAATGTTTTCCCTTTTGTTTTGAGCATAGAGGTTCTCAATGAATTCTTAGATGACAAGGAATGGAAAGAAGATATTATAAACAAAATTGGAGGGTGGGGTTTAGTAGATATGGTCACTGAAATCAATCCCAAATGGAAGTCATGGCTATACATATTGGGAAATGTACCTGTCACTCAAGAGCTTAGAATTCATAGGTGATTTAATTACAGTAAATTTCAAAACCGGTTCCAGAGTTAGTGTTTTGAGAATTAATTTAGCCCATCAGTGGGGGATGTTTAGATATGTTACAATAGCAGATGTTTCAAATATAGGCCAAAGAGGGCAGAATAATTGTTTCTGTAGTAAACACTGTGGTTGTATCACATAGAACCTCCATTCATTAATAAACCTTTTTTTCCTTTGGACAGTGATATCCATACATGTTTCCATATCCTGGAACCATAAGCCTATTTGTGTGCTATGGAGATTCATATGAGTCCTGCTCGGTGTTCATTTGCTTGAGTTATTTAGTATTGAGTACAGGTCTAGGCAGTGATTGCCTTGGTCTGCACTTGGTGAACACTCAATCTCCCACTTGCTGTGCTAACACCCAGTTCAGTGATTTTTCCTAAGCTTCAACATTAAAATAATCACAGCTGGAAAGTGATGTAGGAAACAAATGGATTATGAAGGTGGAGTCTTCTGAGAGATGAAAGATTAAGAATTGCTTCAGAGGCAGGGACGGCTTTTTAATGAGGTGGGAAGACTCTAGAACACAAAGGGTCTTGTCAAGTAGAGGGACAATATGTGTTCTTGTTCCTCCGCTGCTGATCCTAAGTCAAGTTGATCTTGAGGTGATATCTTGGAGACAATACCCATTCATTCATTCATTTGATGAGTTCTTTCCCTAATTTGTCATCTGATTCTTTCCCTTCAGCAATTCCAATGTTCTATTAAGCTTGTCACTTAATGGTTAATTTTGTTAGCTGTGGTAGAAGATCCCATAGACAGTTTATGGTCAGACATTTGTCCTTAGACACTGGCTTGCATTCCTCTCTAGTTTCTTTGGTCAGTACTCTCCAATTTCATAGAGGTTTGTGACATTCCAAGTGGACACCAACTTTCTGTCCCTCAGCTTTTACCTCATTCCAAGCCCCCATATGTGTCTGCAGTTGGCTCTTGTGTTAGTTCACAAAGAGGTGGCAGCAGGTAGGAATGAATTCCCTTTTCTAGGCCTTGAAGTCTGTAAAGTCACTTAGGAGTTAAGAGACTGACTTCTCCATTGTTCCTTAGGTGCTTGACTTTTTGTTTCTTTTAATCTGTAGCTATAGGTCACCTCATTTAACTATCCTACTTCATTTAGAAAATGTCAACCCCTATGTCCAGGCTTCCAACACCATCCCAGAGCTTAGCACATGCTCCTCAATTCTGTTTTGTCTGCTTTGAGTGTCTTACATCTTGTCTGATTTTCATTTGTATCATTGTAATGACTTTTAGAAACCCTGAAGTCATCATTCTACTTTTTTTTCTTTTTTTCTCCATCTTTATTAAATTGGGTATTTCTTATTTACATTCATTTTTTCCCCATCATTATTAACTTGAGTATTTCTTATTTACATTTCGATTGTTATTCCCCTTTCTGTTTTCTGGGTCAACATCCCTGAAACCCTTTTCCCTCCCCTTCTCTATGGGTGTTCCCTCCCTATCCTCCCCCCAGCATTCTACTTTTGCTTCTTTCTTAACTAAAGTGTGCAGAGATTAAAGATATTCCTTGGACAATGAGCATCAGTTGGTATCAGACCTATTTTAAAGCCCTTCTCCCTGGATCTTCTTAGTGCCTGCTTTTACTCTGACCTCATTCTTTCTTTTTCTTTGTGTCTCTGTAGTAAAGCTCAGGTGCATATGCCTTGTTCATGCCTTGGCCCCTCTCAGTCCTATTTGTCTCTTTCCTCCTAAATTCCCTATATCTTTTATTTGTATTGTTGATGAACTATATTATTTCAAGATGCATCTATATTACTATTGCTATCTCAATCTTATTATTTCATTGAGTCCTGACAGAGATTAGATAGAAGGTATCCCATTCTAAATGTTGATGAGTGCATGGAAGTTCATTCAGTATTTCATTTTTAATTTTCTAGGAATACAGTGCGGGACAAATAGTTGATGTTATTCTTATTTTGATGCAACTTAGTAATGAGCTGCTCAAATTTCTGTTCCTCTTTGGATATCCTAATATTATTCTGAATATTATGCAGTACTATACTTTATGTATATATCTGTAATTTTCTTAATGATTTATAACAATCTCTGTGACTATTAAATTAAAACAGATTTTTCACATTGGAAACTACAGTACTTGAGTGGCATTTTGTTAGTAATTTGCAGCTTTTATATATTAGGAAAGACAGATAAATAAAGTTAAAATGTGTGATGTAAAACTTAAGAAGAGAACATGTATGTTTGTGTCATGGAAAATTGATTCTCACCAGGAAGCATCATATAAGGTCCTAGAGGCCAGAGACTTAATACAGTGCCTTCATCCTTTGGTGGCACAATGGCTGGTTAGCATTATTTATAAAAATGAAATGGCATTATTTGTCACATATCCTAAAACATGGTGTATACATAGTGCAGTGCATCTTAAAAGAATTTTCTGATTTTTATATTGAGCTAAGTATTAGTGGCATGCCATTGTCAATTCATAGCATTTAAGTCTTAAATGATAAGGATAATTATTTTTGAGTTTTGAACTGATGAGGGAAAATTGCTACAAATTGGTGCTTGGAGAGTTTGAGTAACAGCAAATTTGTTTTAAAGCTATTGGGAGAAGCAGCAGAGAGAACATGGAGACTGATGTTAAGATTCCTCTATGTCGTCTTCGAATCCAGGGGCAAACTGAGAGACTTGCAGAGGACAGAAAAGTCCCAGAAGATCCCAGGCCTTCTCTCCAACTCCCAAGACAGTGATTGGAAGCTGGAGGCTGTCTTGAATAGCTACAGACTCTAGAAACCTTGCGTGCAAAAGAGCTGTATTGATTCCTGGAGACCCTTGTTATGTGTGACACCCAACAGGATAAGCCAACATGATCTTGCCCGTTCGTTAGCATGTGTGCAGCAGATTGAACAGGGTCAATTAGCAGGCCACACATTACTAGCTGGGAATGAAAGGCTCCATGGAAACCCATGGAAACACAATTAACAGAAAATCATCCAGCAGGGAGACAGCACATGAGCAGCTCAGAGTCCTCTAAATGGTTAAATATTGATTTATTGTTTGGGTGTTTAAATTTTTTTCTTAGCTAAAAAATAAAGTGCATTCTTATGCTCACAAACAAATACATCAGTTGCTTAAGGGTTATATGGAATTTGAATGCAAACAGCACATTGCAATGACACCCCAGAGACTAACATTGTAGTCTGCTTCATGAGAACACACCATGGCAAACTTGGTATTTGCTACTGCTTTCCTTGGTAACTGGAACAACATATTGTTGAGGACATAAAAGAATATCTTTCTCAGCCTCTCAGCATCTTGAACTAAAATGTAATTGATTTTGCATGAGGTTTAGGATGACTGTGTCCTTTGTACTGGTTGAGCAATTACAGCTGAAATGAATGTGGTTGGAAATTGATTTCTGTTATTATTTTTTCAAATCAGCCATTTTGCTTCTAATCATGGCTTTGCAAAGGCACTAACGTTCCTAGCAGTGTGGAATGTTTGTCTTTAAGACCAGCATATTATTAAATAGAGCTGTGCAGCTGCTGTGTAACTCCTCAGCATACACGAGTAATATTATTTATTTTGCGTGTGGAAAGTGTATCATATGAAATTGTACATGCTGGTGGTATTTTATATTAATTGTGTAAGTATGTCATTTTCCTAATTTTTTCTCAGCCTGTTCATGTTTTGAGGAAGGGAAGGCTACTGATTCCTTTGAGTTAATTTTATATGCAGCCAGTTTGCTGAAGTTGTTCATCAGCTGTAGGAGAGCTCAGGTAGAATTTTTGGGTCACTTATGTATCCTACCTTATCATCTGCAAACAGTGATAATTTGACTTCTTCCTTCACACTTTGTATCCCTTTGACCTTCTTCTGTTGTCTAATTTCTCGGGCTAGAACATCAACTACTGTATTGAATAGAATAGGTAGGAACATAGTGGGCAGCCTTGTCTAGTCCCTGATTTTAGTGGGATTCCTTCAAGTTTCTCTCCATTTAATTTGATGTTGGCTACTGGTTTGCTATTCATTGCTTTTACTATGTTTAGGTAGGAGCATTGAATTCCTGATCTTTCACAGACTGTTTTCATGAAGGGGTGTTGATATTTTCAAATGCTTTCTCTGTATCTAATGAAATGATCATGTGGGGTTTTTTTTCCCTCGAGTTTGTATGTATTGTGGATTTTGTTGATGGATTTCCATATACTGAGCCATCCTTGCATTTCTGTGGTGAAGCCTACTTGATCATGGTGAATGATCATCTTGATGCATTCTTGGATTTGGTTTGAGAGAATTTTATTGAGTATTTTTTGTGTCAATATTCATGAGGAATTTGATCTGAAGTTCTCTTTTCTTTGTTTGATCTTTTGTGTGTTTTTATTGCAACCATAATGGTGGCTTCATAGAAGGAATTGGGCAGATTCTCAATGTATCCTTAGATGACATTGAATGGAAAGAAGATATGAACAAAATATTTTTTTTTAGTGAACAGTCCTTTATTTGCTGAGCTATCTTACCTTGCACAGCACTGTCTTTTTCTTTTATTCAATTTTTAAATTTAAAATTTAAATGTTTTCCTCTTTCCTAGTTTGCCCTTCATAAATCTGCTATCTTCCCCTGTTTCTATGAGTTCGCTCCCCCACTCACACACTCCCTTGCAACTCCCTACCCTGATCTTCCCCTACACTGTAGAATCTAGCCTTGACAGGATCAAGTGCCTCTCTTCCCATTCATGCTGGCTAAGGTCATCTTCTCCTTCATAAATGTATGGAGCCATAGGTCTATCACTGTTCTCTTGGGGTGGTGGTTTAGTCCCTGGGAGCTTGGGGGGTCTGGTTGGCTGATATTGTACCCCACGCTACTTCAGTCCTTTCTCTAATTCCTCCATTGGGTACCCCATACTCGGTTCAGTGTTTGGCTGTAAGAATTTACTTCTGTATATGCCATGCTCTGGCAGAGCTACTGAGGTGACAGCTATATCAGGCTCCTGTTGGCATGCACTTCTTGGAATCCACAATATTGTCTGGATTGGTATCTGTATATAGGATGAATTCCCCAAGGTGGGGCAGTCTCTGGATGGTCTTTCCTTCAGTCTCTGCTCCACACATTTTCTCCATATTTCTTCCTCTGAGTATTTTTGTTCCTTCTTCTAAGAAGTTCTGAAGCCTCCAAACTTTGGTTTTCCTTTTTCTTGAGCTTCAGGTGGTTTGTGAATTGTATCTTGGCTATTTTGAGCTTCTGGTCTAAAATTCAATTATTAGTGAATGCATGATATGTGTATTCTTTTGTGATTGGGTTACGTCACTCAGCAAGATATATTCAAGTTCCATCCATTTGCCTAAGAATTTCAGGAAGCCATTTTTTAATAGCTGTGTAGTACTCCATTTTGTAAATGTACTACATTTACTATATTCATTCCCCTGTTGAAGGACTAGGTTCTTTCCAGTTTCTATCCATTATAAATAAGTCTGTTATGAACATACTTGTGAATATGTCCTTGTTATATTGGAGCATTTTTTGGGTGTATGTCCAGCAGCAGTATAGCTGGGTTTTCAGGTAGTACTATGTCCAATTTTCTGAGAAACTGCCAGACAGATTTCCAGAGTGGTTGGTCCAGCTTGCAATCCCACCAAGAATGGAGGAGTGTTCTTCTTTCTTCACATCCTTGTAAGCACCTACAGTAACCTGAGATTTTGATCGTAGCTATTGTCACTGGTGTGAAGTAGAATCTCAGAGTTGTTTTGATTAGCATTTCCCTGATGACTATGGATGTTGTACATTTCTTAGGTCCTTCTCAGACATTCAGTATTCTTCTGTTTATAATTCTGTGTTTAGCTCTGTACACCATTTTTAAAGTGATTATTAGGTTCTCTGGAGTGTAACTTCTTGAATTCTTTGTATATATTGGATATTAACCCTCTATCACATGTAGAATTGGTAAAGATCTTTTTCCAAACAGTTGGTTGCCAATTTCTCCTTTGGACAGTGTCATTTGTCTTATAGAAGATTTACAATTCATAATTTTAGAGTATAAGCCACTGGTTATTATTTCCCTGTGCCAATGTGTTCAAGGCTCTTCCCCACTTTTTCTTTTAGTTTCAGTGTCTCTGGTTTTATGTGGAGGTTCAGGAGCCACTTGGACTTGATCTATGTACAAGCTGATAAGAATGGATCAATTGGCATTCTTCTACATGCTGACCACCAGTTGAAAAAGCACCATTTGTGGAAAAAATCTCTTTTCCTCTGAATCATTTTAGCTCCTTGGTCAAAGACCATTTGACCATAGCTGTGTGGGTTCATTTATGGGTCTTCAATTCTGTTCTACTGATCTGCCTGCATGTCTCTGTATCAACCCCATCCAGTGTTTATCACTATTTGTCTGTAAATCAGCTGGAGGTTAGGGATAGCGATTCTCCCAGAAGTTCTTTTATATTTGAGGATATTTTGGGTATACTGGATTTGAATTTGCCAATGCTTTTTCTAACTCTATGAAGAATTGAGATGGAATTTTGATGGGGATTGTATTGCATATGTAGATAGGTTTTGTCAATATGGCCATTTTCCCATATTAATCCTGTCAATCCATGAGCATGGGAGATCTTTCCATGTTCTGAGATATTCTTCGATTTCTTACTTCAGAGACATGAAGTTCTTGTTGTACAGATCTTTCACTTGCTTGGTTAGAGTCACCCCCAAGGTATATTATATTATTTGTGACTATTGTGAAGGATGTTGTTTCCCTAATTTCTTTCTCAGTCTTCATTCTTTGAGTAAAGTAAGGCCACTGATTTACTGAGTTAATTTAATATACAGCCACATTGCTGAAGTTACTTCTCAGCTGTAGGAGGTCTCTGGTGGAACTTTTGAGGTCATTCAAGTATACTATCATATCACTTGCAAATATGGTATTTTGACTTTTTCCCTTCCAAATTGTATTTCTTTGACCTATTTCCCCACCCTGCACCCTGACCGCTCTCTCTTGGACTTTAAGTATTATATTGAATAGGTAGGGAGAGATTGGGCAGCCTTGTCTACTCCCTGATTTTAGTTGGATTGCCTCAAGTTTTCTTGAATATACTACTTTTGTAGTAGCATCCGGCAATTTTTTGATTCCCTCAGTTTCTGTTTTTATGTCTCTCTTTTCATTTGTGATGTCGTTAAATTGGATACTCTTTCTGTGCCCTTCAGTTTGTCTGGCTAAGGCTTTATCTATCCTGTTGATTTTCTCAAAGAACCAGCTTCTGGTTTTGTTGATTCTTTGTGTTGATTTTAATTTCTATTTAGTTGATTTCAGTCCTGATTATGATTATTTCCTGCTGTCTACTCTTCTTGGGTGTATTTGCTCCCTTTTGTTCTAGAGCTTTAAGGTGTGTTGTTAAACTTTTACTGTATGCTCTCTCCAGTTTCTTTTTGGAGGCACTCAGAGGTATGAGATTTCATCTCAACACTGCTTTCATTGTGTCCCATAGGTTTGGGTATATTGTTCCTTCATTATCATTAAACTCAAGAAGTCTTTAATTTTTTTATTTTGTCCATGACCAATTGTCACTGAGTAGAGCGTTGTTCAGCTCCATATGTATGTGGACTTTCTATTGTTTTTGTTGTTATTGATTTGGCAACCATGGTGATCTGAAGGGGTGCATGCAATTATTTCTATCATCTTGTATCTGTTCATACCTGTTTTGGTCATACCTTATATGGTCAATTTTGGAGAAGGTACCATGAGGTGATAAGAAGAAGGTATATTCTTTTGTTTTAGAATGAAATGTTCTATAGACATCTTTTAAATCCATTTGGTCCATAACTTCTTTTAGTTTCACTGTATGTCTGGTTATTTCTGTTTCCAGAGCTGTTTATTAAGAAGAGTGGGGTGGTAAAGTCTCCTACTATGTTGTGTGAGATACAATATGTACTTTGAAGTTTAGTAAAGTTTCTATCATGAATGTCGGTGTGCTTGCATTTGGAGCACAGATATTCAGAATCGAGAGTTCATCTTGGTGAATTTTTCCTGTCTTATCTTTTTTGACAACTTTTGGTGTAGAGGTTATTTTCTTTGGTATTGGAATGTCTACTCCAACTTGTTTTTTTGTGATCATTTGCTTGAGAAATTGTTCCCCAGCCTTTAACTCTGAGGAAGTGTGGGTCTTTGTCACTTAGGTGAGTTTCCTGTATGTCGCAAAATTCTGGGTCTTTTTTACACATACAGTTTGTTAGTTTGTGAGTTTTTCGGGGGAATATTATCCTTTTTTGTTGAGAGATATTAGGGAACAATGAATGTTGTTTCCTGTTATTTTTGTTATTAGGAGTAGAATTATGTTTGTGTGGTTATCTTCTTTTGGGTTAGTTGAAAGAAGATTAATTTCTTGCTTTGTCTAAGTTGTAGTTTCCCTCCATCTGTTGGAGTTTTCTGCCTATTATCCTTTATAGGGCTGGATTTGTAGAAAGATATTATGTAAATTTAGTTTTGTCACGGGTAATCTTGGTTTCTCCATCTATGTTAATTGAGTTTTGCTGGATATGGTAGCCTGGGCTGGCATTTGTGTTCTCTTAGGGTCTGTATGTCATCTACCCAGGATCTTCTAGCTTTCATTGTCTCTGGTGAGAAGTCTAGTGTAATTCTGGTAATTCTGCCTTTATATGTTACTTGACCATTTTTTCTTTACTGCTTTTTTTTATTAACTTGAATATTTCTTATATACATTTCGAGTGTTATTCCTTTCGGTTTCGCAAACATCCCCTCCCCTCCCTTCCTTATGGGTGTTCCTCCCCACCCTCCCCCATTGCCGCCTCCCCCAACAGTCTAGTTCACTGGGGTTCAGTCTTAGCAGGACCCAGGGCTTCCCCTTCCACTGGTGCTCTTACTAGGATATTCATTGCTACCTATGAGGTCAGAGTCCAGGGTCAGTCCATGTATAGTCTTTAGGTAGTGGCTTAGTCCTGGAAGCTCTGGTTGCTTGGCATTGTTGTACATATGGGGTCTCGAGCCCCTTCAAGCTCTTCAGTTCTTTTCTCTGATTCCTTCTTGGGGTCCTATTCTCAGTTCAGTGGTTTGCTGTTGGCATTCGCCTCTGTATTTGCTGTATTCTGGCTGTGTCTCTCAGGAGCGATCTACACTTCTGCACTTCTTGGCTTCATCCATCTTGTCTAATTGGGTGGCTGTATATATATATGGGCCACATGTGCGGCAGGCTCTGAATGGGTGTCCCTTCAGTCTCTGTTTTAATCTTTGCCTCTCTCTTCCCTGCCAAGGTCTTTACTGCTTTTAATATACTTTATCTACTCAGTGATGTTGGTGTTTGGACTATTATGTGACAGGAGTAATTTCTTTTCTGGTCCAATCTAATTTGTGTACTGTAGGCTTCTTTACGGTTATGTACATCTTTTTCTTTAGGTTAGAGAAGTTTTCTATACTTTTGTTGCAGTATTTACTGACCTTTTAAGTTTGGAATCTTTGCTTTTTCCAAACCTATTATCCTTTGATTTGATCTTCTCATTTGTCCAGTATTACCTGGATGTTTTGTTCTAGGATCCTTTTGTATTTGGCATTTTCTTTAACAGCTGTGTCAATGTTTTGTATCATATATTCTGCTTCTGAGATTATCTCTTTTATCTCTTGTATTCTGTTAGTGATGCTTAGTTTTATGACTCCTGATTTCTTTCATAGGTTTTCTATCTCCAGGGTCGTCTCCCTTGTGTGATTTCTTTATTGGGTTTATTTTCATTTTTAGATCATGGATGATTTTGTTCAATTTCTTCACCAGTTTGGTTGTGTTTTCCTGTAATTCTATTTTTTCTTTAATTTTTATTAAATTGGGTATTTCTTATTTACATTTCAAACCTTATTCCCTTTCCTGAATTCCTGTTCATCAGTCCCCTAACTCCTCCCTCTCCCCTTCTATAAGGGTGTTCCCCTCCCCATCCTCCCCTACATTACCACACCCCCAACAATTCCCTATGCTGGTTGTCCAACCAGGGCAGGACCAAGGGCTTCCCCTTCCACTGGCCCCAAGAAAGGGTATTCATTGCTACCTATGCAGTTGGAGCCCAGGGTCAGTTCATGTATAGTCTTTGGGTGGTGGTTTAGTCCCTGGAAGCTCTGGTTGTTTCCCATTGTTGTTCTTATGGGGTAGCAAGCCCTTTCAGCTCCTTCAGATCTTTCTCTAATTCCTTGAAAGGGGGTCCCATTCTTGGTCCAGTGGTTTCTGGCTGGCATTTGCCTCTGTATTTGGCATTTTCTGGCTGTGTCTCTCAGGAGAGATCTATATCCGGTTCCTGTCAGCATGCACTTCTTAGCTTGGTCAATCTTATCTAGTTTTGGTGGCTGTATATATATGGGCGAAATGTGGGGCAGGCTCTGAATGGCCTTTCCTTCAGTCTCTGCTCCAAACTTTGCCTCTCTATCCCCTCCTATGTGTATTTTTGTTCCCCTTTTAAAGAAGGAGTTAAGCATCCCCATTTTGGTCACCCTTTTTGAGTTTCAAGTGTTCTGTGAATCTTGGGTAATTTAAGCATTTGGGCTAAAATCAACTTATCAATGATTGTGTACCATGTGTCTTTTTCTGTGATTGAGTTACCTCACTCAGGATGATATTTTCTATGTCCATCCATTTGCCTATGAATTTCATGAAGTCATTGTTTTTGATAGCTGAGTAGTACTCCATTGTGTAGATGTACCACATTTAAATTGTTTATCTTTTCCTGATTTAACTTTCATACTTGATATTTGTGTAGAAAATTGTCTATTTCCTCCAGATTTTCGAGTTTTGTTGAATATAGGCTTTTGCAGTACGATCTATTGATTTTTTGAATTTCCTCTGAATCTGTAGTTATGTCTCCCTTTTTATTTCTGACTTTGTTAATTTGGACACATTCTCTGTGCCCTCTGGTTAGTCTGACTAAGTGTTTGTCTATCTTGTTGATTTTCTCAAAGAACTTGCTTTTTGTTCTGTTGATTCTTTCTATAGTCCTTTTTGTTTCTACTTGGTTGATTTCAGCCCTGAGTTTATTTTCTGCCTTCTATTCCTCTGGGGTATATTTGTTTGTTTAGTTTTAGATGTTCTAAGTGTGTTGTCAAGCTGCTGATGTAGGCTCTCTCCTGTTTCTGCAGGCACTCAGAGCTATGAGTTTTCATCTTAGCACAGCTTTCATTCTGTCCCATAAGCTTGGATATGTTGTACCTTCATATTCATTAAATTCTAAGAAGTCTTTAATTTCTTTCTTTATTACTTCCATCACCAAGTTATCATTGAGTAGAGCATTGTTCTCCTTCCATGTACATGTGGTTATTCTGTCCTTGTTGTTATTGAAGACCAGCCTTAGTCTGATAGTATGCATGGTATTATTTCTATTTTTCTGTGCCTGTAAGGCTTGTTTTGTGACTGATTATATGGTCAAGTTGGGGGAAGATACCATGAGGTGGTGAGAAGAAGGTATATCCTTTTGTTTTAGGATCGAATGTTCTCTAAATATCTACTAAGTCCATTTAGTTCATAACTTCTGTTAGTCTCTCTATGTCTCCATTTAATATCTGTTTCCATGGTCTGTCCAGTGATGAGAGTGCAGTGTTGGAATCTCCTACTATTATTTTTGAGGTGTAATGTGTGCTTTGAGCTTTAGTAAGGTTTTTATGTATATAGGTGGCCTTGTATTTGGCACATTGATGTCACTCCTGTGCGCTGGCTTTCAGCTCTTCGTGAGGGCAGAAGCTGGAAGGAGGGGTACTGCCCATACTGTTCCTTGGTCCTGTACTCAGGGGGCACATGCGGCACTAGGTGATTTCCTCTTGAGTTGGGAATGTGACCAGACAGTAGTCCCCTCTGGGTTCTCAGGGGTGTCTGTACCTCTGAGGGTCTGGCTCACCCCCACATGGGATTTGGGTGCAGGGAGCAGATTGTCCTGTTCAGTTCAGAGCTTGGCTCAGATTTGGACTGCAGGGCTTTTGCAGCTGATTGCTCTTATATTCCTGTGTCCAGAGGCACTATGCAGTTTCCTCTTGGGTCAGGGATGTGGGCAAAGGTGGACAGAAGAGGCAGTCTGTCCTGCCCTGCAGTCTCAGGATTGCCTACACTTCTGGGTGATCAGCTCTCTCTCCCATGGGATTTGGGAGCAGGGAGCTGTGGGTGGGATCAGAGAAGTTCGAGCCAGACTTCCTGTAATTGTTAAAGGGATTTTTGTATTTCCTCTTTAAGTGCTTCTATGTTTTTACCTGTATTGTCCTGTATTTCTCTAAGGGAGATATTTATGTCCTTCTTCAAGTCCTCTAACATCATCATGAGATGTAATTTTAAATCAGAATGTTGCTATTCTGATGTGTTGCGGTATCCAGGACTTGCTGTGTTGGGAGAACTGGGTTCTGAGGTTGCCAAGTGGCCTTGATTTCTATTGCTTTGTTTCTTGCATCTGCCTCCTGCCATCTGGTTATCGCTGGTGTTTGCTGGTCTTGCTGTCTCTGACAGCGGCTTGACACTCCTTCAAGTCTGTGTATCAGCACTCCTGGGAGATCTGCTTTCTCTTTGTGGAATTTGGGTACCAAGAGCTGTGGCACAGGGTGAGTTCTGTGTTCAGAGGGAAACAGGAAGGATCTTGTCCCATCCTGCTTCTCATCTCCTGTGTCCAGAGGGCTCCAGGCAGGTTCCTCGGATCACAATGGTAGACCTACCTGTGCTACCTGGTATTTCAACACTCTTGGTATACTAGCTCTCTTCCAGAGGGATCCAGGCACAGCTGTGGCACAGGGTCATCTCTGGGCTCAGAGGGAAACCATGAACAAAATCTTAAGCTCAGTTTTATAAACGTGGTCACTGGCACTAATCCCAAATAGAAGTAGTTGCTATATGTATTGTGAAATGTGTCTATCACTCAAGAGTGTAGACTTGTTCTGGGATTTAATTACAATTAGTTTCAAACCACGTTCCAGAGTTTGTTTTTGTGAAATACTGAAGCCTAGCAGCGGGGGAGGTTTAGATGTGTTTTATGAGCCTTTATAAACTGAGTAGTTACAAAAGAAGATGTTTCAAATATAGGCCAAAGAGTGGCAGTATAGGTGTCTGTGTGATTAACAAAATCCTGTAAACACCCTTCTGGGAGCTAATCAGGATGGCCAAGACAAAAGGCACATATGCTTTGGCTGAGCCTGCCCTGAGTTATGCATTAACTAAAATGTAAATGTTCTGAATCAGGGCCTATTTTGTGAGCCCAGGCTCAAAAGCCAGATTTCTGCCCTGGGCTTATTTCTTTTGTCTTGATAATGTCAAATACTGTCCAAGTGTCTAGAAGCAAGTAACCCCAAAAGGCTCTCTCCATCCTTCATTTAAAACCAAGGGTATCCTAGTCACACAAAAACACACAAAGTGTGCACTTACTGATAACTGGATATTAGCTCCAAAACTCAAATTACCCGAGATACAATCCACAGAACACATGAAGCTCAAGAAGGACGACCAAAGTGCAGATGCATCTGTACTTCTTAAAAGGGGGAACAAAAATATTCATAGGAGGGGATATGCACATATTTTGTAGCAGAGATTGAAGGAATGACCATTCAGAGACTGCCCTACCTGGGGATGCGTCCCATTTAAATACAGCCACCAACACTAGATAATATTGAGGAAGCAAAGGAGTGCATGCTAACAGGAGTCTGATATAGCTGTCTCCTGAAAGGCTTAGCCAGAGTATGTCAAATATACAGGCAAATGCTAGCAGCAAACGACTGAACCGAGAATGGCTCCCAATTTGAGGAATTAGAAAGGATGGAAGGAGCTGAAGGGGCTTGCAATCAGACAACAAAAAGAGATCAAAGGGATACAGATTGGAAAAGAAGAAGAGAAACAAGCTGAGAAAGAAATTAGGGAAATGACAACCTTCATAATAGTCCCAAATAATATAAAATACTTCAGTGTGACTTTATTCAAGCAAGTGAAAGATCTGTATGATAAGAACTTCATGCCTCTGAACAAAGAAATTGAAGAAGATCTCAGAAGATAGAAAGATCTCCCATGTTCATGGATTGGCAGGATTAATATAGTAAAAATGGCCATTTTACCAAAAGTGATCTATAGATTCAATGCAATCCCCATCAAAATACCAATCCAATTCTTCAGAGAGTTAGAGAGAACAATTTGCAAATTCATCTGGAATAACAAAAACCCAGGATAGCTAAAGCTATCCTCAACAATAAAAGGACTTCAGGGGGAATCACTATCCCTGAACTCTAGCAGTATTACAGAGCAATAGTGATAAAAACTGCATAGTATTAGTACAGAGACAGACAGATAGACCAGTGGAATAGAATTGAAGATCCAGAAATGAACCCACACACCTATGGTCACTTGATTTTTGACAAAGGAACCAAAACCATCCAATGGAAAAAAGATAGCATTTTCAGCAAATGGTGCTGGTTCAACTGGAAGTCAGCATGTAGAAGAATGCAGATCAATTCATGCTTATCACCCTGTACAAAGCTTCAGTCCAAGTGGATCAAGGACCTCCACATCAAACCAGATACACTCAAACTAATAGAAGAAAAAGTGGGGAAGAATCTCGAACAGATGGGCACTGGAGATAATTTCCTGAAGAAAACACCAATGGCTTATGCTCTAAGATCAAGAATCGACAAATGGGGTCTCATAAAACGGCAAAGCTTCTGTAAGGCAAAGGACACTCTTCTTAGGACAAAATGGCAACCAACAGATTGGGAAAAGATCTTTAACAATCCCACAGCTGATAGATAATCCCATAAGCTTGGATAGGGCTTATATCCAAAATATACAAAGAACTCAAGAAGTTAGACTGCATGGAGACAAATAACCCTATTAAAAATGGGGTTCAGAGCTCAACAAAGAATTCACAGCTGAGGAATGCCAAATGGCTGAGAGACACCTAAAGAAATGTTCAACATCTTTAGTCATAAGGGAAATGCAAATCAAAACAACCCTGAGATTTCACCTCACACCAGTGAGAATGGCTAAGATCAAAATCTCAGGTGACAGCAGATGCTGGTGAGGATGTGGAGAAAGAGGAACACTCCTCCATTATTGTTGTGATTGGTGACTGGTACAACCATTCTGGAAGTCAGTCTGGAGGTTCCTCAGAAAATTGGACATTGAACTCCCTGAGGACCCAGCTATACCTCTCTTGGGCATATACCCAAAAGATGCCCCAACATATAACAAAGACACATGTTCCACTATTTTCATAGCCGCCTTATTTATTATAGCCAGAAACTGGAAAGAACCCAGATGCCCTTCAACAGAGGAATGAATACAGAAAATGTGGTACATCTACACAATGGAATATTACTCAGCTATCAAAAACAATGACTTTATGAAATTCATAGGCAAATGGATGGAACTGGAATACATCATCCTGAGTGAGGTAACCCAATCACAGATAAACACACATGTTATGTACTCATTGAAAAGTGGATATTAGCTCAAATGCTTGAATTACCCTAGATGCAGAGAACACAGGAGACTCAAGAAAGATGACCAAAATGTGAATGCTTTACTCCTTCTTTAAAAGGGGAAGAAGAATACCCTTGGGAGGGAATAGGGAGGCAAAGTTTAGAACTGAGGCAGAAGGAACACCCATTCAGAGCCTGCCCTACATGTGGCCCATACATATACAGCCACCAAATTAGACAAGATGGATGAAGCAAAGAAGTGCAGGCTGACAGGAACCAGAAGTAGATCTGTCCTGAGAGACACAGCCAGAATATAGCAAATACATAGGCGAATGACATCATTAAACCACTGAACTGAGAATGGGACCCTCATTGAAGGAATCAGAGAAGGGACTGAAAGAGCTTGAAGTGGCTTGAGACCCCATATGAACAACAATGCAAAACAACCAGAGCTTCCAGGGACTAATCCACTACCCAAAATTATACATGGACTGACCCTGGGCTCCAACCACATAGGTAGCAATGAATAGCCTATTAAGGGCATCAGTGAATGGGGAAGCCCTTGGTCCTGCCAAGACTGAACCCCCAGTGAACGTAATTTTTGGGGGGAGGATCGGGAGGGGGACACCCATAGAGAAGGAGAGGGGGAGGGCTTAGGGGGATGTTGGCCTGGAAACCAGGAAAGGGAATAATAATCGAAATGTAAGTAAGAAATGCCTAAGTTAATAAAGATGAAAAAAATGAGCATAGTCTTCAAGGAGAGAATACAAACAGAACACAACAATGTCAGTTTTATTCCAATATGTTCCCCAACTCATTTTGATTTTCTTGGAATATGCTTCTTCTTTAGAATAAAAGTTCCTATGTAAATTTGGTAGAAGCACAATAGTGCCTTGGTCACTTTGGGGGCCTGTTTCTAGAGCATATGTGTATGCTATGAATTGTACATATTCAAGTACTCCATTAAAATACTATATAATTTTCTTTAATTCTTATAGGTTCTTACACACATTAAACAAACTTTGGATTGGTGATAATTCCAGTTATAATATTGATGCCTTGTAGTACAGCTGCTACAGATTTTCAAAGGAATCATCATAGAACAGAACATGGTCAGTACACATGCAGTATATTTTTTGAGTCTTTTGCATGCTAGGTTGATTGAATTCATGGATGTAGAATCCTCATCGGGTTCAATAAAATGGTAACACCTTGCCCATTAACTTTTTGGAAATGTGAGTGTGGATATATATCACTGTGTTCTGTGATTAGTAATTATTTGATTGGTGACACTTAAGGGGACATTTTCTTTTCTTTTCATCTGTTCTCATGATTGTATTTTACAGTTGTATTTCTCCTAATGACCACTGTGCCTTCTGGAACAAGGTTTCTGGAAGGATTACTTTTATACAAATAACACAGTAGGTGGTGCGTCCTTACAATGAGGACATCAGGAGATGCTGTGTAATGCTGCTCAGCTCTTTATTGTCATTTTCTATAATGCGTGGGTAAAGGTTGTTTCTTAAGCCAGTAAAGACTATTTCTCCCAAAATACAACAGTCCTTTGGTTTGTTTTATTCTGGCGTAAGAAACTGTACTGTTGTATTCCACCAGCTCCAAAAAGAATTAGGGAACCTTGGAGATAGAGGAGGTTCTGCTATGAAGACTTTAGAAGGTGGTATTGCATTTGCTTTTACAATGGGAGGAGGTGTAATAGGAGGATTACTTGGAGGTCCAGGATGTGGATCAACTGTTATATAAGAATAATGGAAATCAGAGGGAGGAAGAAGAGGAGGTTGATGCAATCCTGGAACAGAGGGTTGCCCATATGGTTTACCAAATTCTGGTCTATATGTAGGAAGACGAATAAGAAGAGGAGGTGGATGTTGAAGAGGTGGTGGTCTTGGAGGATCTTGTTGTCCTAGACACTCACCAGACTGTTCAAGGAAGAAAATTAACAATTTTAAATTATATATTTCACAATGATTAGCAATATACCTTCTCAGCAAGGTATAATTTTAGATCCCTTCTAAAAGTCTACTCTAAAAGTCAAAGATATATGATTGGCTGCGTTTGTAAGTTACGTTCTTTTAAAAATTTCTGTAACTCTGGAAGGAGAAGAAGTTAGAAATTTTATGTTGCAGACAGTGGTCTTTTGACTTATAGCAAAGCTTCTTTGTACTGGAGAGAAGCATTTAACCATTAGCCTATACGAGATCAGAGTAGGCACTGACTCATAACCTGCAAAAAATGAGGAATTCTTCCCCTGGTCCCTTTCTACTGTCTTGGTCCTTACCCATATTTCCCCTGATCTTGATACATTCATTCATGTTACAGTCTAGGAAGTGAAGGAAAATACATGGTATTTGATCTGAGCATGGGTTACTGTGCTTACTATATTTTCTTATTCCACTTGTATTTCTGAAATTTCATATTATATTTCTTTTAAAGTAAAAAAAAATAAACTTGAAGGAAAACTGGTGGGGATTCAATAGAAATGAAAAGGAATGATAATGAACAAACGTAGTCCAGTGTGGGTAAGGGGATCATGGATCTGGGTTGGGGGAGACTAGTTTGAGATCAAGGAAAACCCACCTAATCAGAATATGAAAATTCCACACAGAAGCTTGTTACTTCATGTTAATTAAATACTAATAAACAAAATGTGGGGCACTGAGCACTGTGATTCAGGATGGAATTTTATGAAGTGTGAAAAGTATGGCCATGGGATGAGGATGGAGCTGCCTACCAGGTTCCTCTCCTGCCTCTTGAGTCACCTGAGGGGAGGACATGGACATGTCATGCCAGTGTAGACTACGCTATGATAAACAGGATTCTTACAGTCCTAATTTGTGGTAATTTATTTTGCAGCAATAGAAACCTGTTACATGTTCTTAAGTAAAGGTCCTCAAAGTCATTCAGGGAAAATGTTCCCTCTTTTGTTCTCACCATATAGGTTCTCCGTGAAAGCTTAGATGGCATAGAACTGAAAGAAAATATTATGAACAATCTATTAACCTGATTCTTAGTAGATGTGGTCAATGAAATCAATCCCAAATGGAAGTAGTTGCCATACATATTGAGAAATATCTCTGTCACTCAAGAGCTTAGAATTGTTCTGGGCTTTAATTCCAATACGTTTCAAAGCGTGTTCTGGAATTTGCACTTTAAGGAATAAGTTAATCTAGCATTGGGTTGGTTCAGTTGTGTCTCCTGTACCTATATAGACTGAGTAGATATGATACAAGATGTTTCAAATATAGGCCAAAGTCAGGCAGAATAGTTGTCTCTATAGTGTAAATGCTGTGATTATATCATGTAACACCAGCATGACTAAATAAAACTGTTTTACCCCCATTTTGGAAAATGAGAATCATACGTGTTTCCATGTCCTGGAGTCATAAGATTATTTGTGTTATAATGATATTCATGCCTGGGTCCTAGTCCGATCACATTTGCTAAGGGATATTTAATATTTTCTAGACATCTGGGTATTTCTTGACTTGGTACAGCAGTTGGTGAACACTCAGTGTCTTACTTGCTCGGCTAACCCAATTTATTGATTTTTTTCCCCTAAGGTTCAACATTAAAAATAATCAGAGCTGAACAGTATTGAAGGAAACAAATGAATTAGGAAGTTGGGGTCTTTAGAACACAAAGGGCCATGTCAAGTAGAGGGACAGTATGTGCTCTTGTTCCTATGCTGCTGATCCTAAGTCAAGCTGATCTAGACCAATTCATTGACTTATCTGTTGAGTTGTTTCTCTAATATGTTGAGTTGACACGTTGTCTTCACCAATCCCAAAGTTTAGGCTAACTGGAAACACTTGTTCCTTCAAAGTCAGCTTCATGGGCAGTGGTAAAATGTGCCACGGGCAATTTATAAAAGACTTTTCTGTCTTTAGGCAGTGTGTTTTAATCTTCTCAAGTTTCTTTGGTCAACTCTCTCCAGTTTTGTAGAGGCTTATACAATCCACATTGACACCAACTTACTTTCTCTCAGGTTCTTCCTCATCCTGAGTCCCCATATTTACCTGCAGATGGCTTCCTTCTTACTTTGCCAAGAGATTGCAGCAGCTAGTAATGAAGTGCCCTGTCTTCACCATGCAGTCTATAAAGTCACTTATGAGTTAATAGAACAACTTCTTCCTTGTTTTCTTGGGGACTTGACTATCATTTTCTTCTTCGTAACTGTTTGTCACTTCATTTAACTAGCACACTTCATTTCCGTATCAACCACACTTATGTCTAATCACCCAACACCATCCCAGAGCTTTTCATCTGCTCTTCAAATCTGTTTTGACTGCTCTCAGCCTCTCTTTTTTATTTTTATTTGTATCATTATAATGACTTTTTACAAAACCTGAACTGATGGCTAAGATCAAAATATCAGATGACAGCTCATGTTGGTGATGATGTAGAGAAAGACCAACATTCCTCCATTGCTGGTAGTATTGCAAACTGGTACAACCACTATGGATATCATTTTGGAGGTTGGAAATAGATCTACCTGAAGATACAGCTATATTACTCTTGGGAATACAGTCAAAAGATTCCTCACCATGCCACAGGGGAACATTTTTTTCACTATGTTCATAGCTGCCTTGTTTGTGATAGCCAGAAGCTGGAAACAACCCAGATGTCCCACAACAAAAGAGTGAATACAGAAAATGCGGTTCATTTACATAGTGGAATACTGCTCAGCTATTAAGAATGAGGACATCCTGAGTAATGCAGGCAATTGGATGGAACTAGGAAATATCATCTGAGTGTGGCATATCATACATGGTATGTTCTCACTAATAACTTGATATTAGTCAAAAATGTACAGAATACCCAGGATACAGTCCACAGAACTAAAAAATGTTAACAAGTTGAAAGGCCCAAGTGAGGATGCCTCAATCCCACTTGGAAGGGAGAAGAAAGCAACCACAAGGGAGCAAGGAGAAAGGGTCCTATGTAGGAAAGAGGACAAGGAGGGGAAGAGGAGAACATGATCATGTTGGGTGGGGGGAAATGACTTAAATGGCATGATGGGGAATCTTTTGGGCATATTCCCAAGAGTGATGTAGCTGTATCTTTGGGTAGATCTATTTCTAACCTCCAGAATGATATCCAGGGGAAAGAATGGAAGCAGGCAACCTAGGCAGGTTGGAGGTGGTGGTGAGGCATCCAGAATGTAACAGAGACCTTATACAAAATGCCCTAGAGTGGGGAGAGGGAACTTGAAGAGGCCACTTTTAGTAGAAAGGCAGGTCAACAAGTGATGGATGGAGTTGTGATCAAACACTCTGACCCATAATTGTTCCTGTCTAAAATAACTACTGGGATAAAAAGGGAGAGGAGCCTTAGGAAAAGAAGGTCCAGCAACAGGCCTAAAGGGAGATTCATCTTATAGGGAGGCCCCAAGGCCTGACACCATTACTGAGGCTATGGAGTGTTCACAGAAAGGGACCTATCATGACTGCCCTCCGAAAGACCCAACAAGTCAAGACAAGTCATATACAGATATGTCCACCCAATCAATGAACAGACTCCTCTGACCCCTCTGTTTGACTTAGGGAAAAGTGTGAGGAACATGATGAGGATGGTGACCCTCTAAGGAGGACCAGAAATCTCAATTAATCTGGACTCCCAAGATCTCTCAGACACTGGACCACCAACCAGGCAGCACACACCAGCTGATATGGACCCCCAACACATACAGCAGAGGACTGCTGGGTCTGGGTTCATTCAGAGAAGATGCACCTAACCCTCAAGAGACTGGAGGCCCCAGGGAGTTGGAAGGTCTGGTAGGGTAGGGGTTTGTGGGTGGAGACATCATAGTGGAGACAATGGGGGTGGGGAAGAGGAGGTAGGGGATGTGGGCTAGTCACAGGGTAGACCTAGAGGGGAATGGAATCTGGAGTATTAAAGAATTTTAAAAAATGGTTTTCTCTAATCCACATTTTATTCCAAGAGTCTGAATGCAGGTTTAGTCTTTAAAGCTTACTTTGAAAAAATATGCTTCATATGAAAAAAATTCAAGGAATTTGTGGCCTGTTTCCTCATTCACATAGTTAAGATTAAGATAATGGATGCAGAGTCATAGCATTGTTCAGTATGTGGTCCATCATCAATAAACAGTAGCTAGTATTTATAACTACTATTGAATTCCCTCTGACATGTCCACCAGTATCACACCTATCATTAGGTGTCTCTTCTCACTGCAGAAATCATTGTTCCACCCACTCATCTAAACAAACCACAATGCTACCAAGTGATATGTTGATCGGGACTCCCGTTAGCAAACACACAAGGGAGGACACCCTAGAGTTAATAATCAGGCTTAAAAGAAAGTTCTTAGAAACAATGGAGAAAGTTATTGAGAAGGATCTGTTAGAGCAGATACAGAGATGGAAACTTGGAAAGATACCTTGACTGAGAGCAGAACATGCCAGCTGCAGAGTGATAATTAGATAAGGCATATCCAAATATGAGGAAGACTCAGTCACTCTACTCTGCAAGGGAAAGCACTGGAGCATGTTTCTACCAACTCTCTTGCTTCCTGGTTCTCTGATCCACTCCCCTGACATAAGAAAATGTAGTAGAGAACCAACATATGTGAAGCAATGGGCATCCAGTCTTCCATTTGAAGAGTCCTAGACAGAAACAGATTCCGAGTGCCTTGGATAAGAAGATAGGCTCTTTTGGGAGTTTCAAGTCATAGAATATAAAATTAATTACAGCACAAATAATAAATGCTGAACCTGTCCTAGTTCACATGTTTTGGCGTCTGTTGTGCCATTATCAAGAGAACAGATTCATTTATTTTTTAATAGCTACAGATTGAGTCTGCAGTTTACAAGAAAAATACCCACATGCCTAGATTTATTGCACCACTGTTCATAGTAACCAAGTTTTAGAATAAGCCTTGGTGTCCTTCAACAGATAAATCAATAAAGACAATATGGTACATATACCCAATGGAATTGCTTTCTGCCACAAGGAAAGATATAATTCTGTGGTTTACAAGAAATGCATAGAGCTAGAGATAACCAAGATAAGTGCCTTGAGTCAGTCCCCCAAGCACAGGATTCTAGTTATCCACTCAGAAATGTTCCTGTCCAAAGGAAAGACAGGGACAAAAATGGAACGGAGTTTGAAGGAAGGCCCATCCAGAGACCCCCCCACCTAGGGATCCATCCCATCTGTAGGCACCTATCTCAGACACTATTGCTAATGCCAAGAAGTGCTTGCTGACAGGAATGGACTGAGCCCAGGGACACTAATGGAAGAGCTAAGGGAAGGACTGAAGGAGCTGAAGGGGATTGCAACCCCATAGGAAGAACAATATCAACCAACCAGATCCCCCAGAGCTCCCAGGGACTAAACCACCAATCAAAGAGTGTACATGGAGGGATCTATGGCTCCAGATACATATGTAGCAGAGGATGGTCTTATCTGACATCAATGGGAAGAGAGGTCCTTGGTTCTTTGGAGGCTTGATGCCCCAGTGTAGGGGGATTATAGAGCAGAGAATCAGGAGTTGGTGAGAAGGGGGAGGGGAGATGGGCTGGGGCTATTGGGAGGAGTAAACTGGAAGGGGATATAATTAAAAATGTAAACAAATAAAATGATTAATTAAAAAAAAAACCTAAACTGAGCCTTCTATTTTTTTCTTGTCTCTTTAAATGTGATACAAAGAGAATAAAGGCATTCCTTAGACAATGAACATCAATTGACATCATTCCCTTCTTTAAATATCTTGCTGCCCAGGATCTTCCTACTGCTAGCTGTACTCTGACCTCATTCTTGTTTGCATCTCTGAAGTATAGATCAGGCATGTATGCCCTTTTCACTCCTCATAGCCCCTCAAAATGCTGTCTCTTTCCTCCTACGTGCTATATGACTTTTATTCATATTATTGATGAATTATATTATTGCAAGGCACATCTATGTTATGAGTGGTCTATCTTATTAGTTCATTGACTCATGACAGACATTAGATACAATATTGATCACTACATGCATGATCATTCAGAATTCTATTTTTAATTATCTAGGGATAAAGTGTGGGAAAAACAGTTCCCATTACCTTATTTGTGATACGACAAAGAATTTGCTAAGTATTTTTGGGTTTCCTTTTCCACATCCCAATATTGATCTGGATATTACACACTAGTAAACTTTCTTGGGTATATCTCATATGTTCCTGACTATTTATTACAAACTCTGTGACTATTAAAACAGATTGTTTTTCAAAGTGGAAATTAAAGCACTTGATTGGATTTCATCAGTAATTTGCAGCTTGTATAATTAAGAAATGCAGATTAGGAAAGTTAAAATGTCTGACATAAAACGTAATGAGAGAACATGGAGGTTTGTGGTAGGGACAATTGATACTCACCAGGTAGCTTCCTATAAGAACCCAAAGGGCAAACACCAAATACAGTGGCTTCATCTCTTGGTAGCCTAAGAAAGTTAGCACAATGGTTGTTTAGTATTATTTTTTTTTAAAAATGAAATGGCATTACTTGGAATGTGTCTATCACATAGTGTATATGTAGTGCAGTCTTTATTAAAAATTTTTTCTAATTCTTGGACCGAGTATTAGTGGCATAATATTTGAGACTCAAATGATAGGGCTAGATTACACGTTTGAGTTGTGAGCTGGTGAGGGACAATATGCCATGTATTTGTCCTTGAAGAGTCTGAGCAACAGAGGATTTAAAAACGAAAGCTTTTGACTTAGTAATTATTTTGAGATGGACATTTTTTGTTTGTGCATTTCTTTTTACTTTAAAATTATACTTTTATAGCATCAAGTCTCTGTATACTCGTGTTTGAGAAGTTACCACTTTAACTTGATTATGTTTAATTTCTTATGGTGTGTAATAGGTAAGGAAGAAATCTTCCTATTAAATACAGCAAAGATCAAAGCATGACCTAATAGAGTTTTAACAGTACACTGAGTCATTTTGTGTACAAGTGCTCTCAAATCTGCTTTTTATTATGTAACTGTGTTCCATTCATAACTCAGATAGAAACAAACAGAATTCTTTAGTTCTATTTCCTTCTCAGTTATCTCAAGCTTTGTAATAAATTTCTGGAGCTGGACGGCCTCAATTCTTCCTTCATTGCATTGCACACAGTGGACTGTCAGATCCGCTTGTCAACTCTGTTGATTTTATAAATCTGGGAGTTGAAAATGCAAACCTGGTAAGAATCTAAGGAAAGGTTTTCCCTAGGTATTATGAGTAAATGTCACATATCGTTTTTTCCTAAGTTATATTTCATATGGCACTTAAAATCAAGCAGAATTAGATGTAAATAGATACTTCAGAATAATTCTCTTTCGGAGTACATCTGAGAATAGGCCATCATTAAGAATGTTAAAGAACCATATGGTACGGAAGGAGATAAGGGAACTGCAGACTTCGGTGGTTCACTATCCTAAGTGATTGACATGAATACTGTTCTGTTGCTTGCATAAGATTTCAAAATGTAACATTTTTTCCCCATCTTTATTAAATTGAGTATTTATTATTTACATTTCAAATTTTATTTCCTTTCCTGGTGTCCAGGCCAATATGCCTGCAGATTCTCAAGTTTTGTTGAATATAGGCTTTTGTAGTAGGATCTGATGATTTTTTGAATTTCCTCTGATTCTGTAGTTATGTCTCCCTTTTCATTTCTGATTTTATTAATTTGGACACACTCTCTGTGTCCTCTCCTTAATCTGGCTAAGGGTTTATCTATCTTGTTGATTTTCTCAAAGAATCAGCTTTTGGTTCTGTTGATTCTTTGTATGGTCCTTTGTGTTTCTACTTGGTTGATTTCAGCTCTGAGTTTGATTATTTCCTGCCTTCTACTCCTCCTGGGTGTATTTGCTTCTTTTTGTTCTAGAGCTTTTAGGTGTGCTGTCAAGCTGCTGATGTATGCTCTCTCCTGTTTCTTTCTGCAGGCACTCACAGCTATGAGTTTTCCTCTTAGCACAGCTTTCATTGTGCCCATAAGTTGGGGTATGTTGTACCTTCATTTTCATTAAATTCTAAGAAGTCTTTAATTTCTTTCTTTATTTCTTCCTTCACCAAGCTATCATTGAGTAGAGCATTGTTCTCCTTCCATGTATATGTGGGCGTTCTTCCCTTATTGTTATTGAAGACCAGCCTTAGTCTAATAGTATGCATGGTATTATTTCTATCTTTCTGTATCTGTTAAGACCTGTTTTATGGCCAATTATATGGTCAGGTTAGGAGAAGATACCATGAGGTGGTGAGAAGAAAGTATATCCTTTTGTTTTAGGATCGAATGTTCTCTAAATATCTGTTAAGTCCATTTGCTTCTTAACTTCTGTGAGTCTGTCTACGTCTCTGTTTAATTTCTGTTTCCATGATCTGTCTATTGATGAGAGTGGGGTGTTGAAATTTCCTACTATTATTGTGTGAGGTGCAATGTGTGCTTTAAGCTTTAGTAATGCTTCTCTTATGTATGTAGGTGCCTTTTATTTGGAGCATAGATATTTAGGATTGAGAGTTCATCTTGGTGGATTTTTCGTTTGATGAATATGAAGTGTCCTTCCTTATCTTTTTTGATGACTTTTGGTTGAAAATCAATTTTATTCGATATTACAATAGTACTCCAGCTTGCTTCTTCAGACCATTTGCTTGGAAAGTTGTTTTCTAGCCTTTTACTCTGAGGTAGTATCTGTCTTTGTCTCTGAGGTGTGTGAGTAGGCTGCAAAATGCTGGGTCCTCATTTTGTATCCAGTTTGTTAATCTGTGTCTTCTTACTGGGGAATTAAATCCATTGATGTTGAGAGATATTAAAGGAATAGTGATTGTTGCTTCCTGTTATATTCATATTTGGATGTGAGATTATGTTTGTGTGCTTTTCTTCTCTTTGTTTTGTTGCCAAGACGATTAGTTTCTTGCTTTTTCTAGGGTGTAGCTTGCCTCCTTATGTTGGGCTTTAACATTTATTATCCTTTGTAGCGCTGGATTTGTAGAAAGATATTGTGTAAATTTGGTTTTGTCATGGAATATCTTAGTTTCTCCATCTATGTTAATTGAAAGTTTTGCAGGATACAGTAATCTGGGCTGGCATTTTTGTTTTCCTAGACTCTTTTGACATCTGTCCAGTATCTTCTGGCTTTCATAGTCTCTGGTGAGAAGTCTGGTGTGATTCTGATAGGTCTGCCTTTATATGTTACTTGACCTTTTTCCCTTACTACTTTTAATATTCTTTCTTTATTTTGTGCATTTGGTGTTTTGACTATTATGTGACAGGAGGAGTTTCTTTTCTGGTCCCATCTATTTGGAGTTCTGTAGGCTTCTTGTATGTTTATGGGTATCTCTTTCTTTGGGTTAGTGAAGTTTTCTTCTATGATTTTGTTGAAGATATTTACTGATTTGAGCTGGGAGTCTTCACTCTCTTCTATACCTATCCTTATGTTTAACTTCTCATTGTGTCCTGGATTTCCTGTATGTGTTGGGTTATGAGCTTTTTCCGTTTTACATTATCTTTGACAGTTGTGTCGATGATTTCTATGGAATCTTCTGCTCCTGACATTCTCTCTTCTATCTCTTCTATTCTGTTGGTGATGCTCGCATCTTTGACTCCTGATTTCTTCCCTAGGTTTTCTATCTCCAGGGTTGTCTCCCTTTGTGTTTTCTTTATTGTTTCTATTTCCATTTTTAACTCCTGGATGGTTTTGTTCATTTCCTTCTCCTGTTTTGTTGTGTTTTCCAGTAGTTCTTTAAGGAATTTTCGTGTTTCCTCTTTAAGGGCTTCTAGTTGTTTACTTGTTTTGTCCTGTATTTCCTTAAGGGAGTTATTTATGACTTTCTTAAAGTCCTTCACATTATGATAAAATGTGATTATGAATCTAGATCTTGCTTTTCTGGT
This sequence comes from Rattus rattus, assembly GCF_011064425.1. NCBI lineage: Eukaryota > Metazoa > Chordata > Mammalia > Rodentia > Muridae > Rattus > Rattus rattus. The sequence goes on from NC_046164.1 coordinate 944,447, forward strand.
GTGTTTAGATATTCAGTGTTTGCTTTGGTACGAGAATTGGGCTCTGATGATGCCATGTAGTCTTGGTTTCTGTTGCTTGGGTTCCTGTGCTTGCTTCTTACCATCAGGTTGTTTCTGGTATTACCTTGTCTTATTGTTTCTGACAGTTGCTTGACTGTCCTGTAGGCCTTTGTGTCATCAGTGCTGTAGACCTGTTTTCCTGTTTTCTTTCAGCCAGTTATGGGAACAGAGTGTTCTGTTCTCAGGTGTTTAGTCTTTCCTGTCTGCTGCCTTTCAGCTGTCCCTCTGGGTGGGAACCTGAAGGGTCTGCACCTACTTTTCCTAGGTCCCTGTGCACAGCGGGCACAGATGGCACAAGGCATTTTCCTCTTGAGTCAGGAATGTGGGCAGAGCGTAGTCTCCTCTGGTTTTCCAGGAGTGTCTGCCCCACTGAAGGGCTACGTCTCCCCAACACCAGATTTGGGTGCAGGGAGCTGTTTGACTGGGTCCATTCAGATCTGGGCGCAGTCTGGACCATAGGGCTCCTGCAGCTTGACTGTCCCTATCTTCCCACGCCCAGAGGCACTATACAGTTTCTTCTCGGTCCAGGGATGTAGGCCAATGTGGACAAAAGTGGTGGTCTCTCCTGCCCTGCAGTCTCAGGATTGCCCACACTTCTGGGTGCTCAGCTCTCTCTTCCACGGGGTTTGGGAACAGGGAGCTGTTGGCCAGGATCATCAAGGTTTGGGTGCCAACTAGAAACTAGAAGTGCCTGGTCCCAGAGGAATTTTGCTTCTGTGTGTCCTGAGTCCACCAGGCAGGTCACTTGGAGAAGAAAAGTTGGTCTTACCTCTGGTCTTGGGCCTGAAGTTGCTTCTTGGGGCTGGATTTCAGTTCTCTGTGAAGGCAGCAACCAGAAGGGCACTGCCCCTACTGCTCCTGGGTCCCTGGGTTCAGGGGGCCCAGATGACACTAGGCATTTTCCTCTAGAGTCAGAAATGTGGGCAGAGAATAGTCTCTAGTTTCCTAGGAGTGTCTGCCCCTCTGAAGGTCTAGCTCTCCCTTCTACGGGAATTGGGTGCAGGGAGCTGTTTGACTGGCTCAGTTCAGATTCATGCGCAGTCTGGACCACATAGGTCCTGCAGCTTGACTGCCCCTATCTTCCTGTGTCCAGAGGCCCTATACAGTTTTTTCTTGGACCAGGGATATGGGCAAAGGTGGGCAGAAGTGGCAGTCTCTCCTGCCCTGCAGTCTCAGGATTGCCCACACTTCTGGGCAATCAGCTTTCTCTCCCATGGTGTTTGGGATCAGGGGGCATAACATATTTTATGACTCACGGTTTCATGTAGGTACTTATTCCCTCAGTGATAAAACAAGAATATCTTATAAACAAACCATTTATTTCTACCTCTGAAGGATGGGCAACTTTTAACATGAAGTGAAAGGGCTTCTTATTCCCGGGTACCTACCTTGGAGAAACTTCTCAGTCGGGAAATGTGCTGGTCAGATGCACTCTGGTCAGTTGATTTTGAGTGGTGGAATACGGAGGACCAGACGTCTCAGCTCTTATATATGTTGTAGGACAATTTCATTGGCAATAAAGAGACACAAGTTGGAAGGTAATGGAACTTTGGCTGATGCTTTACAGACAGGAAGCATCCTTGCCAAATCGGCAGTGTATTCCTGCAGTTTTTTCATTTCTGAATATCCTTAGTCACTAAATGGTTGAGGCTTCCTTTGGAAACTTTACATTGAGTCAAAATGTGATTGTGTTTAAAATAAAAACAGAGGAACCTGAGGTACACATTCTTTACTTTAAGAAAAAAGAGATGTATTTTTTGTTCTGATTATTTTTATTTATTATCTGATTATTTTTATTTCTTATGTGTTGATATCATGTTATTTCCTATGTTGTCTTAAACATAAATGTTACCTAGGACTTGCAAACGTTTAAAAATTTGAATTTTCTTGTGATTTTAAGAGAGTAGGGAGTAGGGGAGTGGGGATATCCTAGATGAAGTATAGGATGTGGCACAGTAAGAGTGTGGATCTGGAAGGGGATACCATCTGGAGTGTAATATATTAAAATAAAATAAAATAAACAAAATAATTAAGGAGGCTATGTACAGCAGATAAAGATTGCATTTAGTAAGAAAATTGAGAAAGAACATTAAAATTACTACTGAATACATGTTGCCCTATTGCTATATAACACACACACACACACACACACACACACACACACACACACACACACACACGTTCGCTCTTTCTCTCTGCCTCTTGTCTCGGTCTGACTCTGCCTGCTCCCCCTTTCAGGGTACCATGCTAATAACATCCAAAATTTCTAAAATAAATGACTTCTCCTTAGATAATCTGGATTTCAGTTTTAAATTTTAATCTGAAATAATGAAGTAATACTATAATTTTGAACTTGAAGGATTCTACCCATCTGTTTTCATGCACTATTTTCACATTTCACAAAGTTGACTTAGCAAAGCTGCTGGGTTTAGTGCTGGGAGTGAACATGGAGCATTGTATTTCCATGGGGCTTAATGTTTTTGTTTGTTTGTGATCACTTTTTCTTTTATAAATTTGGAGCACTGTGTCACTATGTTCCTCAGCCTGAACTGCTATAGTCTAGGTCAGTGGTTCTCATTTTTCCTGAGACTGTGACTCTTTCATATACTTCCTCATTTTTGGTGACCCCCAAACATGTTATTTTTTCCTACTTCATAAGTATTATAAATCATAATGTAAATATCCAATAGGTGGGATGTCTAATATGTAACCACAAGTTATCTTGACCACTTAAGTTGAGAACCACTGGTCTTGGTCACCTTGGAACTAAAAATGTCTTCTGATTAGATAAGATTTCAAATTTGTGCCATCAAACCAAGCTGAGCAAATTTTTTTTAAAGAATCCAAACATAAAATCACACGCACTCAAACATTCGCAAACACTCAGGTGATTGGCTTGAGATTTTTACTTAAATACTGGGAAAATAAACATACAAAAGACACGAAAGGCAAGACCAAACCAAAACCAAACCATAAAAAAAAACACCAACCAACCAGCCAAACAAACAAACAAACAAACAAACAAACAAAAACCTCAAACAAAACTAAATGAGACAAAATGTTTACATAATACCATGGAGTTAGTTTTGTTTGGTCAGAGCACTTCTGGGGTAGGGCCTGCCCTGAGGTGTGGCTCATATACATAGTGAGACACATTTGGAGAAAATACCAATCATGCATTAATTGCAAATAGCTTTCGGGTAGTGATGGAAGCCCATGTACACTCCCTGTCTCAGTGCAAGGAGTCCATTGGGCTTGAATCCGTGTAGGCATTGCATGTGTTGCCTTCATGTGTGTCAGCCCTGATGTGTATGGAAGACCCTGTTCTCTTGGAATCCCCAATCTCCTCTGGATCTTACAATCTTTCTGCATGGGTATGAAGGGAGGCTTTGATGAAGACATCCTACTTAGGATGAGTGCTCCAAAGTCTTTCATTCTCAGCACATTGTCCTGTTGCGGGTCAGTGTATTAGTTCAAGTCTATTGTGAGAGGAAGCCTTTCTAAGGAGGACTGGTGAGGTGCTTATATATTGGTATATCAGTATGTCAGTACTGTTTATTGCTATGTTCTATTCCTTCATTAGACGAGTAGTATTAGTTTTTCCCTTAGGGCCATGAAGCAAAACTACTATTTTCAATTGGCAAATTATACAAATGAGATTATTTTCCATTATTCATTCATATTAATTAGTTTCTATATTAATGTTTTCCTAAAGATCATGCTTTAGTAGTTATAGAATACTTAGAAATTTCTGTGGTAGAATGGAAAGATCACATTGCCTGGATTGTAAGGGTCTGGCCTTGTCAGATATGTTTAGGGGTACAGCTGGCAGATCAGAGAAGACCTATACATCTGGCTTCTTCTGCAGTTTGTGCAAAATCCCCTCACTGAGAAGTTCAAATGATGTTGCAATTTCTAAGTACCCAGAGTTTGCAGAAGAGTGAATTCATGTAAAAATCTATATTATTAACAAATGATAATAATACTAATTATTTATGAGGACCATTTTTCCTTCCTACTAACAGTTATGTGGAAAATCCCCCTTTATGTTCAGATCAGAATTAGATTACTTTAAATCAGCAGGGAAGTGTTCTTTTAGTATTACCTTATTGTCTTAAGCTCATGAATATAAACAAGCATAAAATTTCTCTTTAAATTATATGAATATAGTTTCTCTTTTAAGCTATATAAATCAAAAACTTTTACTTTTCTTAATGTCTCTTATTGACAGTATTCCTGGATTTTCTTAATTTTTTTGAGAGTTTTTGATCTAGATTAGATCTAGAGCTACAGCACACTGACCCTTTCTCTCCCCTCTCTAATGCCTATTTCCCTGCTTCCCTGTTCATCACTTTTCCCTTGTTTATTATTATTGAAAATGTACACATGTGTCTATATACATAAATTCATATATATATATATATATGGAACATTCACAAAATTTGGGACACTATGGAAAGTCTTAAAGCCATGCACATGCTTAGGAAGTAGCTTATCATTCCATATATATGAAATCCTATCAAATACACATCAAATGCTAGAATACCTTTAAATAAAATGATCCACAGAACAAATAGTACTTAGTTTATTTAAGGAACTCTTGACAATATCACATTACAAGAAGAAATATTGTTTTCCATATTCATTAAGATAGTTATATAGATCTGTAAGAAGTTAACATTTTCTTCCCACAATTTTAAAAACACATACCTTATTTAGATATGATATGTTTGAGGGCAAGTATAAATTTTTACTTCTTCGTTGTAGCTATTATCATCATAATTTTATATACAACAAAGATGCCACCTTTGCAGAGTCTATTTTCAATGGTTCTAAGCTTGTAAGTATCACAAGTATTCTGGGGATCTTAAGTGTTTAGACAATGCCTTTCTGCTTGCCAGTTTCCTCTGCATAACAACACAGCTATTCTCACAGTACTTACTCTGTGTCTGTTTTTTAAAATGATCTGACCATTTCCTCTCTGGGGACTAGTTTTCATCATTCCAGAGTAGCATGCAATATTCCAAGGGAGAAGAGCACCCAACACTCTTTTTTTTTTTTTTTTTTTTTTTTTTTTTTTTTTTAACTTGAGTTTTTTTTTTTTACATTTCGAGTGTTTTTCCCTTTCCCGGTTTCCGGGCAAACATCCCCTCCCCCCTCCCTTTTCCTTATGGGTGTTCCTCCCACCTCTCCCCCATTGCCGCCCTCCCCTAAACAGTCTAGTTCACTGGGGGGTTCAGTCTTAGGGACCCAGGGCTTCCCCCTTCCACTGGTGCTCTTACTAGGATATTCATTTGCTACCTATGAGGTCAGAGTCCAGGGTCAGTCCATGTATAGTCTTTGGTAGTGGCTTAGTCCCTGGCAGTTCTGGTTGCCTGGCATTGCTGTTCATATGGGGTCTCGAGCCCCCTTCAAGCTCTTCCAGTTCTTTCTCTGATTCCTTCAACGGGGTCCTATTCTCAGTTCAGTGGTTTGCTGCTGACATTCGCCTCTGTATTTGCTGTATTCTGGCTGTGTCTCTCAGGAGAGATCTACATCCGGCTCCTGTCGGTCTGCACTTCTTTGCATCATCCATCTTGTCTAATTGGGTGGCTGTATATGCATGGGCCACATGTGGGGCAGGCTCTGAATGGGTGTTCCTTCTGTGTCTGTTTTAATCTTTGCCTCTCTATTCCCTGCCAAGGGTATTCTTGTTCCCCCTTTAAAGAAGGGTGAAGCATTCATTTTGATCATCCGTCTTGAGTTTCATTTGTTCTAGGCATCTAGGGTAATTCAAGCATTTGGGCTAATAGCCACTTATCAATGAGTGCATACCATGTGTGTTTTTCTGTGATTGGGTTATCTCACTCAGGATGATATTTTCCAGTTCAACCATTTGCCTACGAATTTCATAAAGTCATTGTTTTTTGATAGCTGAGTAATATTCCATTGTGTAGATGTACCACATTTTCTGTATCCATTCCTCTGTTGAAGGGCATCTGGGTTCTTTCCAGCTTCTGGCTATTATAAATAAGGCTGCGATGAACATAGTGGAGCACGTGTCTTTTTTTATATGTTGGGGCATCTTTTGGGTATATGCCCAAAAGAGAGGTATAGCTGGATCCTCAGGCAGTTCAATGTCCAATTTTCTGAGGAACCTCCAGACTGATTTCCAGAATGGTGTACCAGTCTGCAATCACACCAACAATGGAGGAGTGTTCCTCTTTCTCCACATCCTCGCCAGCATCTGCTGTCACCTGAGTTTTTGATCTTAGCCATTCTCACTGAGCACCCAACACTCTTACCCAGTTATGATGCCTATGAACCACAACAATGATCACCGTGGCATTGTAACTCTATGGGTGCAATCGTGCTCTATGTACCTTGGTAACCAAGAGTTTAGCTAGACTTAAGACCCATTCTACAAGATGGCAGTCATGCCTGAGGCTGGATCTAGTCCACTACCAAAGGCTATGAATTCAGAGTTTTGGAGGAGAACCTATAACCGTCACTTTAGTAAGGCACAGTAATCCTCAACTACATTCTTAATGTATATTAATTAATATGTCTATACACAGGTTGGTGGAGTTCTCCCCTTCATCAAAATTGTTACTTTTTAACTGATTGAGATCATTACAGAAAACCAAAATAGATCACAATGCAGAGAACAAGATCCTGCGTGTTGCCCAGTCACATCTGGAACCTAAAGAGCACAGCTCCTACACCTAAGAGTCAGGGCTCATTGCAGAAGAAGGAGATGAGAGACTGTAAGTGCCAGAGGAACCGATGATTTCTGTGAGGTTGGGCTTCTTATAAACATCAGAGAAGCTATACTCATGAAGTCTCTTCAACATGGCCATCTAAGCAGGACCTGGGAAAGGATGACATCAGTAGTCATCTTAACATGGAAGGGGAAATCTCATGAAGCCTCAATCCTAGACAAAGAAGTACAGACATCTAAAGAGTGCCAAGGGTGGACAAATTATTTTGCTCCTAATTGGATAATCAGTCCCAAATTATTATCCCCGACATCATGTACATACAAGCTGCATTACAGGGACTGAGGAGGTTGTTTTTATATAGTTTGGAATACATGTTCTAACAGCTAATAAGAAATGAGGTCATGAATTTTTACAGAGATCAAAGAAAGGCATTTGGGAAGCTGTGGCAAGAGTTAAGGAAAAGGTGAAAATGGGGTGATTATAATTGTAAAAAAATAAAATTATCATTATTAAGAATTTCAAATGTTTTCTGGAAGATATGCATATGCTATAGTCATTAGCATGGCACTTTGAGAGAATTGGGTATCTATTGCATTAGGTATTGTTGGCAGGTCATGGAATGAACTGTGCATGGACCCTAACACAACAAATAATTCTTATAGTTAAAATTGTGTACATTATAATTACTATATAAATATACTTACTATGTTTACAAATACGATTATTTTTTAAAATTTTTATTGGTTACTTTGTTTATTTTCATTTCAAATGTTATCCTTCCTTTCAGTTTCCTCTCAGAAACCAGCCCATCTCAGCCCTTCCCCCCTGCATCCAATAAGGTGCTCCCCTGCCCACCCACCTATTCTTGCCCCACTGCCCTAGCATTCTGCTACACTGGGGCATCAAGCCTTGACAGGACCAAGGACCTCCCCTCCCACTGATGCCTGACAAGGCCATCCTCTGCTACATATGTGGCTGGAGCCCTGAGTCCCTCCATGTGTACTCTTTGGTTGGTTGTTTACTCCCTGGGAGCTCTGGCAGGGGGGTGGGTGTCTGGTTGATTAATATTGTTGTTCTTCCTATGGGGCTTGCAAACCCCTTCAGCCTCTTCAGTCCTTTTCCTAGTTCCTACATTGGGGTCCTTGTGACCAGTTTGATGGTTGACTGCTAGTATCCTCATCTGTATTGATAAAGCTCTGGCTGAGCTTCTCATGAGACATCAGGCTCCTTTCAGCAAGTACTTCTTGGCATCAGCAATAGTGTCTGGATTTGGTGTCTGCATATGGGATGATTCCCAGGTGGGGAAGTCTGTAGATGGCCTTTCCTTCAGTCTGTGATCCACCCTTTGCCCCTTTTTAGACAGGAGCAATTCTGGGTTAAAATTTTTAGAAGGGTGGGTGGCTCCTTCCTACAACTGGGGGCTGTGCCTGACATGTGTATTTGGTTTCTACAGGTTCTCTCTCCCCTTTGTTGGGCATTTCAGCTAATGTTATCTCCACTGTATCCTGGGAGCCTCTGGCTTTCCTGGGGTCAGGAACTTCCTATTGGTTATCCCTGATGTGTGTAGCAATGGGGTATTGGGAACATATACAATTACTTATATAACAAATTAATAAAGAAAAAAATGGCTGTGAATTTTAAAGTCTAGAATTTGTCAAATATAATGGGTCTCTTTTCTTCTCATTGATTGTGCCAAGGAATCTATTATTACACAAGCACACATGTATGCAAATACCTCACACATAGAGTATGTATGCATCTGAAAATCTAGTTAGGAAATACGTTGGAATATTTTTAAACTAAGTTTTGGCCTATCTTCTTTTATGATGATATATTGACCATGTTAGATTGTAGCGAATCCTAGCTGTCTGTGGTGCTGCCAGCCACAGCAAGAGTGATAAAATCTATACTTGTTGCATGATGTTTCTGGTAGCATTGTGGGAGATAATTTATGTAGCAATTGGAATATGGTTACTTTTAGCAGCTAGAGTACTGTCTGTAGAAGTTGGAATGATGTTATCAGAAACATATAGGGTTTTCCCTCCTGCCTTAGTTGGAGCATGTCATCTTTGGTAGTTGAGATAGTCTCAGATGCCACACCATTTGTGGAAGTATCAAGCTGGAAGCTCCTGGGAGGAGTGAGGGCATTGGCATCTATACGCTTGTTGATAGAAGTGGCAGAAATGGCTGTGATGTTAACCATAGTTGTAGGAGCAGAAGTAGCTTCTACATTGTCGGATGGTGGCTTGCAGTGCTGGTTACTTGGGTGGTTAGGATGAGAGGAAGCAAAAGAGAAAAGGAGAGCTGGAGGATATACAAGATATGAACCTAGGAGTGAAGGATAAGGGTTTGAATTTCCAAGAGAACAGGAAGCAGGTATTGGCTTAGGCCAAGTAGTTAGTGTGTTCTGAGTTCCCAGACCCTTTTAGGTTCATTTGCTTCCCCAAACGTCTTAGAGTTTCATAAGGTGTGGATTTAGATAGTTTTTCTCTTCAAAAAAGAGCATAGTCTTCAAAGAGAATACAAATAGAACAAAACAAAAGTCAATTATATTCTAATAAATGCCCCGAGTAGATTGTTGAAGGAATCATGGTAGAAAAGATCATGCTCAGTAAACATCCTTTGTATGTTTTGAGTCTTTTTCATGCAAAAATTGTTTGAATCCATGGATATAGAACCCTTGTTGGGTTAAATATAATGAAGAAACCTTACCCATTAATTTTCAGGAAATGCTGTGTGGATATATACCACCATGTTCTATGATTAGTAATTATTTGATGGGTGACACTCAAGGGGACATATTATTTTCTTTTCATCTGTTTTCATGATTGCACATTACAGTTGTATTTTCCCCAATGACCACTTTGCCTTCTAGAACAACGTTAGGTTTCTGGAAAGATTAATTTTATGCCAGTAACACAGTAGGTAGTATGGTCATCACAATGAGGACAGCAGTAGATGCTGTATAATGCTGCTCAGCTCTTTATTGTCATTTTGTATAATTCTTGGGTAAAGGTTGTTTCTTAAGCTTTTAAAGATTATTGCTCCCAAATTTCACAGTGCTTTGGTTTATTTTTATTCTGGCTGCCAAATGGAATTTATTAATCGCTACCACCTCTACAAATTATTAGTGGAATTTGGGGCAATACCAGTAGTTACAGAGATATTGGCAGCTGGTATTGTATTTGCTTGTACTGTGGGAGGAGGTCGAGAAGGAGGATTGCTTGGAGGAGGCCTTGTAGGAGGATTGGCTGGAGGTCTATGGTGTGGAGGACGTGGTATATAAGGAGGATAAAAACCAAAGGGAGGAGGAGGGGGTGGTGGACCAAATCCTGGACCAAAGGGAGGGGGAGGAGGAGGAGGAGGAGGAGGAGGGGGGGTGGACCAAATCCTGGACCAAAATGTGGAGGGGGTGGTTGACCAATTCCTGGACCAAAGGGAGGGGGAGGAGGAGGAGGAGGTGGTGGTGGTCGTCGTCTAGGATCATGTCCTCTGGGGCCTCTGTGACACTCACCAGACTGTGGGAGAAGGAAAATAAACAATTTTAAGTTAGACATTTCACAGAATTATTAGCACATATACTTTCTGAGCTAGGTGTAATTTAAGGTGGCTTCTAAAAGTCCAGTTCTCCCAAGATATGTGATGTCTTGAGTTTATCATTTATGTTCTTTTAAAACAAATTCTGTAATTCTGGAAACAGAAGATGTTAGAGATTTCATGTTGTAGGGAATGATGTATTGACTTATAGTAAAGGTTCTTTGCACTAGAAAGAAGTAGATGGCAGTTAGCTATATTAGATGGTAGTGGCTTCTGGCTCATGACCTGCAAAAAAACGGGGACTCTTCTCATGGCCCCTTTCTACTGTCTTGGTCTTTACCCATATTTCCCCTGATCTTGATACATTCATTGACATTATAGTCTAGGAAGTGAAGAGATAATACATGGTACTTGTCTTCTGAGCATTAGTTACTGTGCTTACTACATTTTACCAGTTTCACCTGCATTTCTGAAAGTTTCCTATTATATTTCTTTTAAAAATCAAAAAAATAAATTTGAAGGGAAACTGGTGGGGATGCAATAGAAAGAAAAAAGAATGATATTGAGTAAACTAGTCCAATGTGGGTAAGAAGATTATGGATCTATGTTGGGGGAGACTAGTGTGAGATCAAGGAAGCCCACCCAATTGGAATATGAAAATCCTACACGGAAGCTTGTTACTTCATGTTAATTAAACATTAAACAAAATTGGAGCCACTCAGCACTATGATGCAGGATGGAATTTTATGAAGTATGAAATGATGGCCATGGGATGAGGATGGAATTGACTTCCAGGTTCCTTTTCTGCCTGTTGAGTCACCGGAAAGGAGGACGTGTCTAGGCCAAGCATAGACTTTGCTATGACAATAAGCTTCTTACAGTCCTAACTTGTGGTAATTTATTATGCAGAAACAGAAAATGGTTACATGTTTCTAAGTAAAAATATCCTCAAACCACTCTGAGAATATATTTTCCCCTTTGGTCTGAGCCTACAAGGTATCAGTGAAAGTTCAGATGTCATTGAATGGAAAGAAAAGATCATGGAAAAAATCTTAAGCTGTTTTAGTAGACATGGTCACTGAAATCAATCCCAAATGGAAGTAGTTGCCATCCAGGATTGAAAAATGTCTCTGTGATTGGGTTACCTCACTCAGGATGATATATTTTAGTTCAATCATGAACACCCTTAAAGAGAAAGGGGAGGAGGAGGAGGGAATGGGGGCTTATATTCAGGAGACCAGGAAAGGAAATAATATTTGAAATATAAATAAAAAAATCCAATAAAAGAAAAGAGAAAAGAAAAATGTCCCTGTAATTCAAGAGCTTAGGATTGTTCTGGGTTTTATTTCCAATAAATTAAAAAATATGTTACAGATTTTTACTTGAAGGAAGATCTTAAACCTAGCATTGGCGCTAGGTACAGATGTGCTTCCTGTGCGTCTATAGACAGAGAATTTACAATACAAGGTGTTACAAATATAGGCCAAAGGTGTGCAGAATACTCCTCTTTGAAGTGTAAATGCTGTGGTTGTAGTTCTGCCTCTGTTGCCTCTGTCATGTTCCCACTGCAAGACTAAAACTCTGGGTTTTGTCCTTTGAAAATGACAGTCATACATGTTTCAAAATCCTGGAGTCCCAAAGTTTGTCATGTGGTACTGAGATTCATGCCTAAGCTCTCGTTTGCTGTAAGTGACTTAATGTTGCCTAGGGGCCTAGCCAGTGCTTGCACAGCCCTTGGTGAGTGCTTAGTGTCTCGTTTGCTATGCTAATTAAATTTAGTGAAGTTTCTTAAGCTTCAGTGTTAAAAATAATCACAGCTGAAAGGCGTTGGCGGAAACAAATGCATTAGGAAGGTGGAGTCTTTGGAGAGATGAAATGTTAAGAGTTGTTTCAGTGTCAGGGAAGTCTTTGAAATGAGGTGGGAAGACTCTAGAACATATAGGGCCATGTCAAGTAGAGGGACAGTATGTGCTCTTGTTCCTGTGCTGCTGATCCTAAGTCCAGCTTGTCTCTAGATCATAAGTTGGAGAGAATCCCCATTCATTCACTTATTTGTTTAGTTCTTTCCCTAATTTGTCATCTGACATATTGCCTTCTGCAATTCTAAAGTTCAAGCTAACCCTAAAAACTTGTCCCCTCAAGTTTAATTTTGTGAGCAGTCACAGAAGATGCCAAGGACAGTTTATGGCCAGACTTTTGTCCTTAGGCACTGCCTTATAATCCTCTCTAGTTTCTTTTGTCTGCCCTTTCCAGTTTTGTAGAAGTTTGTAAGGTTCCACCTTGATACCAACTTTCTCTCTTTCTTTCTCTCAGCTTTCTACCTCAACTTGAGACCCCATATTTACCTGCAGATGACCCCCTCTTACTTCACCAAAAGGTCACAGCCTGTAGCAATGAACTCCACTGTCTAAGCCTTGCAGCCTGTAAAGTCACTGATGAGTTCAGGGAACAACTTCTCCATTGTTCCTTGGGGGGTTGACTTCCTTTTACTCTGTAACAGTATGTCACCTCATTCAATGAGCACACTTCATTTAGAAAATGACCACACCTATGTCCAGTCACCCAACACCATCCCAGAGCTTTGCACCTTCTCCTCAGTTCTGTTTTGCCTGCTCTTAGCCTCTCTCATTTTTTTCTGATATGTATTTGGTTAAAAACGTTCCTCAGAAAATGAACCTCATTTAACATCATATCTACTTAAAGACCTTGCTCCCCAGGATCTTTCTACTGCCTGTTTTTACTCTGACCTCATTCTTCCTTTGCATCTCTGTAGGAAAGATGAGGCATGTGTGCCCTGTTCATGCCTCATGGCCCCTCACAGTCCTGTTTGTCTCTTTCCTCCTACATGCCCTATATCTTTTATTCATATTTTCGATGAACTATATTATTTCATGATGCATTTATGTTACTAGTGCTCTCTCTATCTTATTACTTCATTCACTCATGTCAGACATTGGTTACAACGTGTGCCATTTTAAATGTTGATAACTGTTTGCAAGGTCATTCAGAATTTTAGTTTTAGTTACCTAGGCATAAAAGGTGGGAAAAATAGTTCACATTATTTTTCTTTTTGATGCAACTTAATAATGAGCTGAACATATCCGTATTTCCCTTTGGTCATCCTGATATTGATCTGAATATTATGCAGTAGTAAACTTTCTGGGGGTATATCTGTTATTTTCCTAATGATTTATTGCAAACTCTGTGACTATTAAAATAGGTTTTCAAAATGGAAATTAAACTACTTGATTGGCATTTCATCAGTAACTTGTAGTTTGTCTATATTAGGAAATGCAAATAAATAATGGTAAAATATCTGACATAAAAGTTAAGAAGAGAGCATGAAGGTTTGTGGAAGGGACCTGTGATACTCACCAGGAAGCATCCTATGAGAACCCAAAGGCCAAACACCAAATACAGTGGCTTCATCTTTTGGTAGCCTCTGAATGGAAGCACAATGACTGGTTAGCATCATTTATACAACAAAATGGTATTAGTCGGAACATGGTCTATATGTTGTGCAGCGTATTTTAAAATAACCCTGAATTTTATCTTGGACTCAGTATTAACAGCATAATATTGTCAGGTCATAACATCTGACTCTAAAATGATGGGCCTAATTTTCATTTTTGTCTTGTGAGCTGATGCAGGAACAGTGCCACACCTTTGTCCTTGAAGAGTCTGAGCAACAGAAGATCTAAAAAAGAAGGCTTTGGCTTAACATTGATTATTTAGAGATGGATGTTTTCTATTCGTGCATTTTGTTTTATTTTAAACTCGCAGTTCTACAGCATCAAGTTTCTGTAAATTCATATTTGAGATGCTACCACTTTAACTTGATTATGCTTAATTTCTTATGACATGTAATAGCTAAGGAAGAAGTCTTCCTACTAAATACAGCAAAGATCAAAGAATGACTTAATAGACAAGTTTTGACAGTACACTGGGTCATTTTGTGTGCAATGAAAGTTCTCAAATCTGCTTTCTTTTATGCAACTGTGTTCAATCAGCAAGTTGGACAGAACCAAACAGAATTATTTAGGTCTATTTTCTTCTCAGTTATCTCAAGGATTGTGATAAGTTTCTGGAGCCAGACTGTGTGAATCCTTCCTTCACAGCATTGCACAGTGGTCTGTCACATCCTCTAGCCAACCCTGCTGATATTGTAAATATGGGAGTTGACTAGTGCAAACCTGGGAAGAATCTTAGGAACAGTTTTTCCCTGGGAATTATGAGCAAATGTCATGTATTGGGTTTTCCTAAGTTATATTTCATATGATGCTTAAAGCAAGCAAAATTATTTGCAAATGTATACTTTAGAATAATTCCCTTTCAAAATACATCTGAGAATAGCCCTTTGTTGAGAATGTTAAAGGTGCAGGAAGGAGAAAAGGGTACGGCACTTTGGTGGCCTTACTATCCTAAGTGGTCAACACGAATACTTTTCTGCTGCTTGCATAAGTTTTCAAAATGTAATACATGTGGTGACTCACAGTTTCATGTAGATACTTATTCTTGCAGTATTGAAACAAGAATATCATTTTTTTAAGTTGCACTGTCTTTATTGTAAAATTGTATAGTACATTGATTGTGTACACTTTTAAATACAGCATGGCAGCCCCTACGAAACCACCCTCTTGTGTGGGGCATTTAAGGCTGGTTTACTATGAGTAGGGAGCCAGGACCAGAGTGCTGTGTGGGATTAAAAAAGAACCATAATCTGACTAAGCAGAAGTCAGAGAGCTGAGGGATTTGAGTCCATTTGAGAATATTGAGAGACTTCAGCTGTGCTCAAAGGAAGCATAGAAAGCGGGTAGAGGGGACTCTTGGGTGTTAAGGGACTGGAATCAGGAGCAGCCTATGGAGGGAGAACAAGAAAGGAGACAGAGCTCATGCCTAGTGCCCAAAACTGAGATGAATGACACCTGCCACGAGTGTGCCCGGAGACAACACTCTGGGTAGCCTAGATGCATGGTCCAGGGCACTACCATGGTTACAGAAGAGCCACACGTTAGAAAAATAACTTAAAAGTTACACATTATAAATATTTCAACTTTTAAAACTAGCTAGTAAAACAAGAATATCTAATAAGCAACCCATTAAAATGCTACCTCTGAAGGATGAGCAACTTTTAACATGAAGTGAAAGGGCTTCAAACTCCCAGGTTCCTACCTTGGAGAAACTTCTGAGCGGGGAAATGTGCTGGTCAGAAGCACTCTGGTCAGCTAATTTTGAGTGGTGGAATGCGGAGGACCAGACATCTCAGCTCTTATATATGTTGTAGGATAATTTCATTGGCAATAAAGAGACACAAGTTGGGAGATAAAGGAACTGATGCTTCACAGACAGGAGGCATCCTTGCCAAGTTGGCAGTGTGTTCCTGCAGTTTTTCCATGTCTGAATATCCTCAGTCACTAAGAGCGTGAGGCTTCCTTCGGAAGCTTTACAGTGAGTTGAAATGTGATTGTGTTTCAGATAAACACAGGGGGACCTGTAGTGCACGTTTTTTATTTTAAGGAAGAAGAGATAAATTCTTTATTCTGATTGTTCTTATAGGACATCTTTTCTTATGTGTTAATCTTGTGGTATTTCCTAAGTCATCTTAAAATAAATGTAATGTGGGAAGTACAAATATTTTAAAAAATCGAATTGTCTTGTGACTATCAGAGAATTTAGCAAGAAAACTGAGACTGAGAATTAAAAATCACTATTGAATATATGTTACTTTATTACTAAATAACACACACACACACACACACACACAGGGTACCTTGCTAATAACATCCATAGTTTCTAAAATAAATGAAATAAATACAAAATTGAATTTTCCTGTGATTGTAAGAGAGTATTTAGTAAGAAAAATGAGAAAGCATTAAAATCACTATTGAGTGCATGTTTCTCTATTGCAAAATAACACATTCTCACACAATTCTCTCTGTCTCTGTCTCTCTGTCTCTCTGTGTGTTTCTGTCTCTGTGTGTCTCTGTCTCTCTCTGTCTCTGTGTCTCTCTGTCTCTGTCTCTCTCTCTCTATATATATATATATGTATATATATATATATGTTAATAACTCTCATAGTTTCTAAAACAAATGACTCATCTTCGATAATGTGGGCCTCAGTTTTAAGTGTTAATCTAAAATGATGAAGTAGTATTTTAATTTTGAACTGGTGGGTTTCTACACATCTCTTCTCATGCACTATTCTCACACTTACACAAAGTTGACTTAGCAGAGCTGTTTATGTTTAGTGCTGGGAGTGAACCCAGAGCAATGTATTTCCAGGGGGCTTAATGTTTTGTTTGTTTGTGATCACGTTTTCTTTTTAAATTTGGGGCAGTGTGTCACTACGTTGCTCAGGCTGATCCACTATAGCGTAGGTCAGTGGTCCTCTATTTTTCTAATGCTTTGACTTTTTCATATAGTTCCTCATATTTTAGTGACTTCCAACCATTAGTTAATTTTGTCTGTGCTTAATAATTGTCATAAATCCCAACGTAAATATCTAATATGAAGAATGTCTGATATGTGACCCCAAGTGATACTGACCCACCAGTCTAGGTGATCTGGAAACTAACAATGCCTACTGAGTGGCCATGATTGCATATTTGTGCAATCAAACCAAACTGAGCAAATGATTATAAAAAATGTGTACACACACACACACACACACACACACACACACAAACCCTTGGTGCTTGGTTTCAGATTTTTTTTTAGATAGTTGAAATAACAGGAAATATAATTTTAGTCATCCTGAGAATAGTAAAAAATCTTATGTAGTTTCTTAAATTTTATATGAATTCATACAAAAATCTCTATTTTGTATGATTATTCTAAGATCTAAATTCTTTTGTATTGTCTGCCTCCCTCTATTCTCTCCAGATCCTCCCAACCTCCCTACCCACTCATCTTTAACACAAAAAACCCAAAAATATGCACAACAGCCAGGAGACCAACCCCCTACACACACAAACACACACACACACACACACACACACAAATAAAAACTCCCAACGGAATCAAACAGGGAAAAGACATAGCAGACAAAACAATACAAAAACAAAACAAATGAACCCAAACAAAGCTAAGTGGGACACAAACTTTACAAAATACCATTGAGTTAGTTTTGTGTTGTCAGACTACTTCTGGGGTGGGGCCTAGCCTGAAGTGTGGCTCATACACATAGTGAGACACTTTTGGAGAAAATACCAATCATGTATTAATTGTAAATAGCTTCTTGGTAGTGATGGAGGCCCATGTCCACTCCCTGTCTGTGTGCAAGGAATCTATTGGGCTTGAATCGTGTAGGCATTGCTTGTGTTGCCTTGAGTTCATGTGTGTGTCAGCCCTGATGTGTGTCCCTGTTCTCTTGGAATCCCCAATCTCCTCTGGATCTTACAATCTTTCTGCATGGGTATGAAGGGAGGCTTTGATGAAGACATCCTACTTAGGATGAGTGCTCCAAAGTCTTTCATTCTCAGCACATTGTCCTGTTGCAGGTCAGTGTATTAGTTCAAGTCTACTGTGAGAGGAAGCCTTTCTAAGGAGGACTGGTGAGGTGCTTATATATTGGTATAGTAGTATGCAATTATGAGTTTGTTTATTGCTATGTTCCTTCGTTAGACTAGTAGTATTAGATTTTCCCTTATGACCATGACCCATATTACCGCACATTCTTGACCACATTAGCAGTTTTAGGTATGGGTTCTATCTAATACAGTGGCCCTAAATACAGCCAAAAAGTGGTTGGTTATTCCTACAACATTCGTGCCACCATGACACCCATATTTCTTGCAAGTAAATCTCTCTTATAGGTCCCAGTATTTGTAGCTAGGAGATATCCATGTTTACATTTCTTTTCTAGCATCATACAAAGTATCTTCTAATATCTTGAATGCTAGTCAAAAGGGTTAGAACCTCTATTAGGTGTGAGCCCAACCTCTTTGGTGGCATACTGAAATGTTGCCTTCAGCAAAGGACCTTGAACTCAGGAGTCTAACCAACAGCCATGAAAATAGGCATTGATGTTTAGATTTTCCAATGGCCCCTTGGTCAATAAGCCATCAAGATCTAAACTAAATACTGGCACTGGAAATTTTATTAATGGCATCATCTCTCTATGGGCTTTGTTTTCCCTATTGTTTGGTGACTCCATTTAGATTACTTTTGTACGTGTATGTATTTTAGGAAGCTTCTACACTTGTAAGTTTTCGTATGGTTTTAAATGGCCTTTCATGTTAGTCTTTCTGTCTCACATCTCCCCCTTTCTCCTCCTCTATCCTCTTCTTATTCAATTATATTATTCCAGTTTCTCCTTTGTTGCACCATTACAATACATTCTATTTTCTCTTCCTTGGGAGATCCAATGCTCTTCCTTGTTGCAATCCTTAAAATACCCCTGTTTTAAAAAAAAAAGGCTGAAGCAAGAGCTATAACAAGTTGTGTTTAAAAAGTTTATGTAATACTTTACACTATTAACTTGAGGAATTTAGATGAAAATTTGATGACATGCAGCTTTTAGTTATGGGGAATTTGGCTGAACTATTTTTACTTAAAAACTGAATGAAAAGTACAGCTTTGTGGTTTTGGTTCATCCAGGCTTTGAGAAGTCTGCTCATTTCATGTTTGGAAGCCTTTTGCATGCTCCATGCCTCCTTTCAAACATAAATAAGTGCTATACATCTAATAGCATTGATCCTTGCAAAGATGCAGTAACTTAACATTTTACATAAAACATTTTGTTTTAAGCCTGAGGCTAACATGTATTATTAGTTGGGCTGTATGTATCTTATGTAAAACATTTTTCTATTTCACTATGTCTCAATCTCTTCTTTTGAAAAATGTGTTTATCTTATAGACCTCATTTTCTTCTACATTTTGTGGGCTGCCTAGTAGGTATAAAATACAGATTAGCTGTAGTTATATACAATTGTGAAAAATTATTTGGAAATCACAGGTTTTGTATGAATAAGTACAAGCTGATGTTGATTATAAATTATTGCTTTTGGGGATTGAGGATTTAGCTCAGTGGTAGAGCGCTTGCCTAGCAAGCGCAAAGCCCTGGGTTCGGTCCCCAGCTCCGAAAAAAAAAAAATTACTGCTTTTAATGTTTGTGTTGTTCAAATGTCAGTGCCTTTCAAAATATTCTAACAATACAGCGAGGTATAAAACTCCAATTATTTATTGGCAAAACTTTATTCTTATCTGTTAAGGAGAAGCCAGAGGTCTAAACATCACTGAGGGTGATTATGTGTTAGAATTAACATTGAAAACAACTTTCCTCTGACAATTCAGTCTGGGGCTGGATCAATATCTCTTTCTTTTTCAATGCTAATGGAATTATCAGCCATCAGCCAAGGGTTTTAGTCAGGTGTGGTATACATTGTAATGGATCATTGCATCTGAAGGAAAGAGGATTAGCTCTGTCAGGACAGATTGTTTCTGATAGGACTGCAAGAAGAAAGGTATTAGAGCAGCACCAAGAAAACAAGCACATGTCAAGCAAGAGAGGAAGGAGCACTCAAGGCAATTCCTGGCTTTCAAGGATTATACCTAATGTTCTCTGCAAGAATATTTTCATAGAACTGATATCTATCATCACAGGAAATCTACAGAACAGTAGATTCATGCTATTGCTTTGATGGAGAATTATGTAGTAGATGGGAGTATTTTCCTAACATTGTTAGATTAGCACACTTACGCAGCAGTGCATTGACACTTATTCGATATTTGTCGTCTTTTGCACTGTGGTATGACTCTTATTTCTGTTGAAATTTAGAAGCAAAAGCTATTATTTTTTATTGGAAAATTATATAAATGGGATAATTTTATATCATTCATAAATATCAATTAGTTTTTAGATGAATGCTTTTCTAAGTACTTATTGAACTTTAGGAGTTTCATAATGGTTTCAAAAACTCTGTAGAAGGATGAAAAGATCCCACTCCCTGGATTGTATAGATCTGGCCTTGTAAGATGTGGTTAGTGATAGAACTGGTAAATAAGAGACAACCTGCACCTCTGCCTTTCTGCTGAAGAGATGCTGCAAAAGTTTAAACCATTTTGCAATTTCTAAGCACCCAAAGTTAGGAGGACAATGGAATTAGATAAAATCCTTATTATCAAAAACGTATAATTATGGTAATTATTTATGAGGACCATCTTTTGTTCTACTATAATTAAAGCAAAAATTCTCCTTTATATTCAGACAGAAAGCAGATTACTTTATTTGAAGCAGGAAACTAGTCTTCGAGTATAAAATGAATGTTCTAAGCCCATGAATATAAACAAGCATACAATTTCACTTTAAACGTGCTGTAGAAACCGAAGAAATTCACTTATATTTCAATATTTCTCTTTTGTAGTATTCCTGAACTTATTTTTTTCTGAGAATTTCATAATTAGTACTGCAGCTACAGTACACCAACCCTTCTCTCTACCCTTTCTAGAGCCTGGGTGCCTTCTTCCACTTTCATGATTTCTTCTTTGTTTATTATTGTTAGAAATATACACATGTGTCTATGAATATCCAATCTGTATTTATTTATATGCTAATATATATAAATAACCTACTGAATTTATTTAGCTTTTTTATATATGTAAGTGTCCATGGCTGAGTGCTTGGGATTGCACAGCCTATTTGAGTTCTTGTCCCTGGAGAAGATTAATTCTTCCCCTCCCAGCAGTCATTAATCACCTACAGTTGTTCATCTGATGGCAGAACTATGTAGGATTTCCCTGACCATGTGGGTGTGTCATCTGGTACTGTCATTATGCTGTCCAGCTCTACATCTTTATAAAGAAATGTAGCTTTCACTCATCAAAAACCTTGAAAACTAATGGAGACTATCGCAGATACACAGCTTGTCAAAATGTGTTGAATAAGTTCATGGAGTGCCCAATATGGACAGATGCCTCTGTAATGGAACCCTAACTCACCTGCACATCCTCTCTTCTACTCCAACCTGCTCTGTCCATATCAGAACTAGAACTAGCAAAAGTAGTCCCATGCTTAGATCTCATCGCAAAAATACAAAGTCTGTGAAAATCAAGCCAATATCTCCTCTCTAAAACCTACCAGTCAAGTAGACATATTTGCCAATGATAATTACCTAGATGATCTCCAAAGCACAGACTTTAAATGAATGATAATCAGCATTATCAAAGAACTCAAAGTATTTAAAAGACAAAAATAATTAGCTCAGTGAAATCTAGGAGAATCAAACCTCATTGATTCCTAAGAAAACACAAAAATAAGGCTGATGGAAATGAAAAGGAAAATGCAGTGCTTGAGAGCAGAATTCAATAAGGAGAAACATTGATAACTCAAGCTGAAAGGAAGATGGAGTTGAAAATATCCAATAATCCACTGAAAGACATCAAAGGACAGCCTTACAAATAAAATAGGTCAGTCAGGAAAAAAGAGTGTCAGGAGTCAAAGATAAAAAAAATCCATTCACACACACACACACACACACACACACACACACCACACACACACACACACACACACACCACACACACACACACACCACACTGTCACACCATAAGGAACATACAGGATCTGGGGGACACTATAAAAAGACCAAACCTCAGAATTATAGGCATAGGTAAGGGAGAAGAAGCTCATGCCACTGCCATAAACTAAATCTTTATTAAGATAATTGAAGAAAAATTTCCCAAACTCTGGAAAGTCACACCTATTGAGTATATGAGACAAACAGAACACCAAATAGACAAGAACAGAAAAGAAAATGTCCATGGCATAACATAGCTAAAGCTAAGTAAATATAACAAAGAAGGTGTATGAAAGCTTCAAGAGGGAAAAAAATTACAAGTCACATATAAAGGAAAATTCACACTCATAGGAAACTGACATCCAGAAGAACTGTTACCAAGTCTTTCCAAATCCCAAGAGATTATTATGGTCAAGCTATACTAATATACCCAGCAAAAGAAAGGAACCTTAGATGAAATGCCCAACAGTGGAGATAGAGACCTCATAGAGTTCCAATAGAAAGACAGGGCATCAAGTGGAGGAATGGGGTTGCCATCCCAGTAAAAAGCTCTGACCCAGAATTGTTCCTGTCTAAAAGAATTCCAAGGACAGAAACGGTGAAGAGACTGAGGGAAAGGAGGTCCAGTGACCAGCGCAAATTGGGGTCAATGTTAAGGGCAAGCTCCAGGGCCTGACACTATTAGTGGTGCTGTGGTGTACTTATAGACAGGAGACCCAACAAGCAGCTGATTGTGACACACACAGATACTTATAACCAACCATTGGACTGAACTCAGGGACTCCCGTGGTTGAATTAGGGAAAGATTGGAAGAAGTTGAGGAGAAAGGCGACCCCATAGGAAGACCAGCAGTCTCAACTAACCCAGACCCTTAAGACCTCTCAGACACTGAGCCACCAACAGGCATCATACACAAAGCTGAAGCTCATACACTGAAGCCCCCAAAACATACAGCAAAGGACTGCCTGGTCTGGCCTCAGTGAGAGAAGATGCACCACCATGCCCAACTTTTGAAAAGTCTTTAGTGTTAATAATCCCTAAATTCTCTCCTCTACTTTGTCCTATCATTCCCATTCCAATTTAACCCTTCTTGTTCTTCATTTTCTCTTGAAGTCTTTATATTAGTAAATTCTATTTTTCCTCTCCTGAAAGCCTCCTCCCATGGCCTCTTGCTAGTTCTGTCAATTCTGTGGGTATTCCCAACAAAACACATACCTGAAGATTCAAAACTGTTATCCTCAAGTGGCAGAAGATATGTTACATTTGTCTTCCTCAGAAAGGTTTTTTTCTAGCTCTATTTGCCTATGAATCCCATCGTAATTTTTATTAATTTGTACAAACATATTGCATTTTAATTACCCACCCATGGGTTGATGGACATACAGATTGGTTACATTTCATAACTATTGTGAATAGAGCAATAATGAACATTGATGAGCAGGTATTTCCATCAAAAGGAAATAGAGTTAGTTCTTTAGGCATGTATCCAAGAGTGGTATAGTTGGATCATGTGGTAGGTTGAAGAATACAGTTGTGGCATAGCTTAGATCAGAGTTCTAAACATGAACATTTTTGAACTTTCAGATTAGATAATTCATTGTGAGCATTGTATTTTGAATCTCTGCACAGGCTCTACCTGTAGGGCTAATAGGGTCCCCTGTCTTTTGTGCCACAAGGCACAGCTGCTCAGGGAGGCAGGACATAGGAAGTTGACCATGTTTAACCTATGCCATCGCTCAGTGGTTGGGTTGTAGGGAAGTCCCGAAACACTGATCCAGTGGTGGGAAAGGGAGTCCCTGGGTCTGCAGAGTCAGGAACCATCTGGTTCTCAGGCTCTCGGATATCCAGGTGCTGCTGGATGCCTTGGAAGAGCTGGGAATGGAGTGGAGGCCTGAGGGCTGGATCTAGCCTGGGACTGATGGGGAAAAGAAGGGGGAAATTCTGGTTGGTCCCGTGGGATAATCCTTGGCTTGATGGTAGAGGGCTTGAACTTGGCTTGGTGGTGGCCATGGCTGGGAGCACAGAGAGGCATACTACAGAAGATTAGATGGCAGTTCTATAGGCAAAGGCCTTCTCCATGACTCCCCATGGCAGATTATGGTGAAAAGAGGCAGCCCATGGCTTTAAGGCATTTATTGTCACAGTGGAAAGTGGATGAGTAAAACCACACCCCACTTTTCAGAGTAGGCCTGAGATTTAAATACCTTTTGCAGGGAGGAGTGTCTGGGAAGGAAAGTTTATTAGCTAAGCCTCCAGACCTTTAAGTACCTCATTATAATGAGATCTTTCTTGAGCCTCTGTGACCTATGGTCATGTCCTCTACCTGTGGAGGGGCTTTGGGTGTTGCTCTTACATGACTTATGGCCTCAAATCTATGGAGGGCTGTGGATAGTGACGGGGCCTGGTTTTCTGGGAGTCAAGTGAAACACCTACTATCCTTTCAGGGTCACCGGGCTTTTTAGCCTTAATTCAACCAGGAACTAGGCTGCCTTTCACAGGCCCACATCTACCTTCTTGATGGCAAATAAGTGATGAGTCAGTTCAAATAACAATGAGTATTTTAGATATTAATAATGTCCTCACTGGAGGAATATTTCCAGTTAATAAATTATGCTTTTCATGAAGGAACAATGCCTGATTTTAGAACTAAATTAAATTGGATTTATTCCTCTAGATAACCCCCCCTCCAATTCTGAGCACTAGAATATTATGGCATATGTGCTATAGAGGTAAGTGAAACTGAAGAAGGATGACCTTTAAGAGTCCTTAATGCTGTCCAAATGGACACTGGTAATAGTTTAAAAAATAGAATCAAGATTTTAAAGGATGAATATTGATGGAGTGGATAAGGAGAATGATGTTCTCAACTAAAGAGTTCAAGAAGAAACAGTTGGTAATTGAGCTATGAGAGTTGAACTGGACTGAAGTTTTTGGATATACTTAGACCATTATTTCCGAATAAAACAAGCAAATGCAATGAGGTAGAAAATGGGATATAAGACTGTTATACTGACAATAGAGTATACCACAATAGATCCATACCACGCAGTAGTGGTATGAATGAACTTCACAGATGGGTATTCTAAGGCAAATGGAATAGGGTCAGATGGCAACAGTTGGAAGTTCTGCTATAATAATGGATAGGAATCATCACAAATATCTCAAGATCACATGAATAAGTTGAAGCTAAACATCTGTTATATGAAGAGTATATGTATGAATAAAATTCAAGAAATTAGAGGAACACATTCAGATTGCTAGCCAGAGTAGAGAACTGTGTAAAGTAGTAGGGAAGTAAAGCTCTTTGGAGGTGAAGAGAAGCGGGAAAGAAAGTAGGGTAAATAATTTTTTTTTTAGGCCATGATGTCTAGAGTAATGGTGGCAGTTAAGACAGTGAAAGAGTGTCAAGATATTTTTTATAGATGATTACCAAACACTGATGCCAATAAACTACGGGAGGGAATGTAACTGAATGGCAATGGCTTCATTTTAGTGATCTCTTGTAGAGTGGAAAAGTAATGGCCTCTGTTTAATTGGCTTTGACATAGTAACAATACCACAAAGTCTTCAGTGACTAACAAAAGCAAATAATTATTGTTGAATCTACTCATGTCTTAGTGTTCCTGAGGAGGCATGAACATTTGTCTACACAGCCCAAATAGGAAACACTTAATAGACCAAAGTAAGAATACCATCAAAGTGTAACTTGGTTTACCAATGAGTATTATTTGGGTTACTTACTTACAGGAATATTGGTGAGAAGTTAGTTCTAGGAACAGAAACGACTCAGGAAAACCTGCATTACCAAAGCCCACCCGAGCATGGGTGGCAGCTCATAAAAGCTGGAAACTGGAGTGCACCCCAAAATCTACAGGCAGCTCAAACATGTTGGGAAATATTCAGTTGATCAGTTTGTCTGAAATTCTAGTCAGCTCAGCTTGTCTATATGTCTCTGTTTAACCTTTTCTTCTTATATATTTATAGGGTGACAGAGGGATCTAGTGAATTTTGTCATTATCTTAAACTTCCAGAAACTTTTGGGTTGTTTCTGAACTTAAAAACGATTTTCTACAGAATGTAATGTTTCATCTTCCTTTAGAAAAACCTGTTGCATCTCCTCCTTTATAGCATCTTCGGGCTTAAGAAACTCCCTTCTAAGATAGAAGATTTTAATCTTGAAAGAAACTGCTACAAAATATTTATTTTCATATCATGAGCGACCAACCATTAGAATGTTTCAGCTACCCAAGAGTATCTTTTTCCTCCCAGTGCCTGTTGGGATGTTCAGCTCTAAGGGCATAAAGGATGATAAAGACATGAATTATGGAATACCTACTTTCATTTTGCCTATTGTATACTTCACCAATCAAATGATCAATACGGTCATAGTCCAAGGCTGACAATGATATAGATGAAGACACTGCTCCCAGAGCTAGAGAGGTTATATAAAGTTATACCGGAAGGAGTGGGTATGGCAGAGAACATGTAAAATGTGTGCTTTATAAGGGAGGTGCAAGTGCATAACTGGATTCTCTATGGCAGTCCATAACGAGCCAAGATGACTGTCTAACTCATGCCCTTTGACTTGAAGAGGATACAAATCACTTGAGAAGAACCTACTTTTATTTCTTATGAAGAAACTATTATGTTTGACATATCCTCTGGAATGGGAGTTTTATTTATTTCTACCTTTATAAAATGTAGTTATTTGCCCCACTTCCAGCTGAGAAACTATGAATAAATGATGAGTTTAGGGTATGTAAGGTCAGTTTTCGTAAAGTTTGTAGCCTCTTGAAGACTGACCATGCTCCTGAGAATGACCACACACTCTGAGTGGGTTATTTAGTAAAGTAACAGAAGACGTGAAGTTGGGTGGTGGAAAGGTGTGGGAAGATCTTGGAAAAATCATGGAGAGTAGTAGGTGATAAATATGATTGAAAAAAATCAATAAAATATATTTTAAAAAGAAAGAAAATCTCTTAAATATAATCATAAAAATTCTCTATTTAGCTGGTTATAATTCTTAATGCATTTATACTACTAAAAATTGTACTTTGATTTGATTACCTTATGAAACCATCAATCTATCCAGTATGCAAATCTCTATGACTATTTGCTCTTTCACCTTTGATTGCTATAGTTTTCTTCCCTTTCCTTTAATAATTAAAATACCCTTAAGCTGTTTTTCCATAATCTTAGAGAAGTTTCTAAATTATCTCCCCATGACTATTTTCTTGTTGTTTTAGAGTTGAATGAGGGATGCTTATAGAAGCATGAATGGGGCATATGGACAACTTGACAATGGCTACATAATTGAAGGAAATATTTGTCCATGTCCTTTCAACCACTAAATTTCTGTAGATCTTAAGGAAGGATAGCACAAAGCTCCTTCCTTCTCTGTGACAAAATGTTGCTAAGCTCAAATTTTTACAGATGTTTGCATGTAATTTTAGTTGTTCAGAATTCAGGAATGTTATAGCCATGTAATTAAAAATGATATATAAAGTGACTCTCAATTAACACATTAGTATCAAAATATTGTGATTGTGCTTCTCCTTGGATGTTCCATAATGGAACATAGGTTTTCCCCTCAGCATTTATTCTCTTTTTTTTTCTATTTATATTTAATATATGTATTATTTTACTGTATTATATTCTCTGCCAAAGGGTAGACACTGTTCCCACAATTTCTCCATTTCTTGTACAGTAACCTGTTTCTGCAAGGCATATTTTTTTTTTTTATTAACTTGAGTATTTCTTATGTACATTTCGAGTGTTATTCCCTTTCCCGGTTTCCGGGCAAACATCCCCTTCCCTCCCCCCCTTCCTTATGGGTGTTCCCCTCCCCACCCTCCCCCCATTGCCGCCCTCCCCCCGACAGTCTAGTTCACTGGGGGGTTCAGTCTTAGCAGGACCCAGGGCTTCCCCTTCCACTGGTGCTCTTACTAGGATATTCATTGCTACCTACGAGGTCAGAGTCCAGGGTCAGTCCATGTATAGTCTTTAGGTAGTGGCTTAGTCCCTGGAAGCTCTGGTTGCTTGGCATTGTTGTACATATGGGGTCTCAAGCCCCTTCAAGCTCTTCCAGTTCATTCTCTGATTCCTTCAACGGGGTCCTGTTCTCAGTTCAGTGGTTTGCTGCTGGCATTCGCCTCTGTATTTGCTGTATTCTGGCTGTGTCTCTCAGGATCGATCTACATCCGGCTCCTGTCGGTCTGCACTTCATTGCTTCATCCATCTTGTCTAATTGGGTGGCTCTATATGTATGGGCCACATGTGGGGCAGGCTCTGAATGGGTGTTTCTTCAGTCTCTGTTTTAATCTTTGCCTCTCTCTTCCCTGCCAAGGGTATTCTTGTTCCCCTTTTAAAGAAGGAGTGAAGCCTTCACATTTTGATCATCCGTCTTGAGTTTCATTTGTTCTAGGCAACTAGGGTAATTCAAGCATTTGGGCTAATAGCCACTTATCAGTGAGTGCATACCATGTATGTCTTTCTGTGATTGGGTTAGCTCACTCAGGATGATATTTTCCAGGTCCAACCATTTGCCTACGAATTTCATAAAGTCGTTGTTTTTGATAGCTGAGTAATATTCCATTGTGTAGATGTACCACATTTTCTGTATCCATTCCTCTGTTGAAGGGCATCTGGGTTCTTTCCAGCTTCTGGCTATTATAAATAAGGCTGCGATGAACATAGTGGAGCACGTGTCTTTTTTGTATGTTGGGGCATCTTTTTTTGGGTATATGCCCAAGAGAGGTATAGCTGGATCCTCAGGCAGTTCAATGTCCAATTTTCTGAGGAACCTCGAGACTGATTTCCAGAATGGTTGTACCAGTCTGCAACCCCACCAATAATGGAGGAGTGTTCCTCTTTGTCCGCATCCTCGCCAGCATTTGCTGTCACCTGAGTTTTTGATCTTAGCCATTCTCACTGGTGTGAGGTGAAATCTCAGGGTGGTTTTGATTTGCATTTCCCTTATGACTAAAGATGTTGAACATTTCTTTAGGTGTTTCCCAGCCATTCGGCATTCCTCAGCTGTGAATTCTTTGTTTAGTTCTGAACCCCATTTTTTAATAGGTTTATTTGTCTCCCTGCGGTCTAACTTTTTGAGTTCTTTGTATATTTTGGATATAAGGCCTCTATCTGTTGTAGGATTGGTAAAGATCTTTTCCCAATCTGTTGGTTGCCGTTTTGTCCTGACCACAGTATCCTTTGCCTTACAGAAGCTTTGTAGTTTTATGAGATCCCATTTGTCGATTCTTGATCTTAGAGCATAAGCCATTGGTGTTTTGTTCAGGAAATTTTTTCCAGTGCCCATGTGTTCCAGATGCTTCCCTAGTTTTTTCTTCTATTAGTTTGAGTGTGTCTGGTTTGATGTGGAGGTCCTTGATCCACTTGGACTTAAGCTTTGTACAGGGTGATAAGCATGGATCGATCTGCATTCTTCTACATGTTGACCTCCAGTTGAACCAGCACCATTTGCTGAAAATGCTATCTTTTTTTTTTCCATTGGATGGTTTGGGCTCCTTTGTCAAAAAATCAAGTGACCATAGGTGTGTGGGTTCATTTCTGGGTCTTCAATTCTATTCCATTGGTCTATCTGTCTGTCTCTGTACCAATACCATGCAGTTTTTATCACTATTGCTCTGTAATACTGCTTGAGTTCAGGGATAGCGATTCCCCTGAAGTCCTTTTTTATTGTTGAGGATAGTTTTAGCTATCCTGGGTTTTTGTTATTCCAGATGAATTTGCAAATTGTTCTGTCTAACTCTTTGAAGAATTGGATTGGTATTTTGATGGGGATTGCATTGAATCTGTAGATCGCTTTTGGTAAAATGGCCATTTTTACTATATTAATCCTGCCAATCCATGAGCATGGGAGATCTTTCCATCTTCTGAGGTCTTCTTCAATTTCTTTTCTTCAGAGTCTTGAAGTTCTTGTTGTACAAATCTTTTTACTTGCTTGGTTAAAGTCACACGAGGTACTTTATATTATTTGGGTCTATTATGAAGGGTGTCGTTTCCCTAATTTCTTTCTCGCTTGTTTTCTTTTGTGTAGAGGAAGGCTACTGATTTATTTGAGTTAATTTTATACCCAGCCACTTTGCTGAAGTTGTTTATCAGCTTTAGTAGTTCTCTGGTGGAACTTTTGGGATCACTTAAATATACTATCATATCATCTGCAAATAGTGATATTTTGACTTCTTCTTTTCCGATCTGTATCCCCTTGACCTCCTTTTGTTGTCTGATTGCTCTGGCTAGAACTTCAAGAACTATATTGAATAAGTAGGGAGAGAGTGGGCAGCCTTGTCTAGTCCCTGATTTTAGTGGGATTGCTTCAAGTTTCTCTCCATTTAGTTTAATGTTAGCCACTGGTTTGCTGTATATGGCTTTTACTATGTTTAGGTATGGGCCTTGAATTCCTATTCTTTCCAGGACTTTTATCATGAAGGGGTGTTGAATTTTGTCAAATGCTTTCTCAGCATCTAATGAAATGATCATGTGGTTTTGTTCTTTCAGTTTGTTTATATAATGGATCACGTTGATGGTTTTCCGTATATTAAACCATCTCTGCATGCCTGGGATGAAGCCTACTTGATCATGGTGGATGATTGTTTTGATGTGCTCTTGGATTCGGTTTGCCAGAATTTTGTTGACTATTTTTGCGTCGATGTTCATAAGGGAAATTGGTCTGAAGTTCTCTTTCTTTGTTGGGTCTTTGTGTGGTTTAGGTATAAGAGTAATTGTGGCTTCATAGAAGGAGTTCGGTAGTGCTCCATCTGTTTCAATTTTGTGGAATAGTTTGAATAATATTGGTACGAGGTCTTCTATGAAGGTCTGATAGAATTCTGCACTAAACCCGTCTGGACCTGGGCTCTTTTTGGTTGGGAGACCTTTAATGACTTCTTCTATTTCCTTAGGAGTTATGGGGTTGTTTAACTGGTTTATCTGTTCCTGATTTAACTTCGGTACCTGGTATCTGTCTAGGAAATTGTCCATTTCCTGCAGATTTTCAAGTTTTGTTGAGTATAGGCTTTTATAGTAAGATCTGATGATTTTTTGAATTTCCTCTGAATCTGTAGTTATGTCTCCCTTTTCATTTCTGATTTTGTTAATTTGGACACGCTCTCTGTGTCCTCTCGTTAGTCTGGCTAAGGGTTTATCTATCTTGTTGATTTTCTCAAAGAACCAACTTTTGGTTCTGTTGATTCTTTCTATGGTCCTTTTTGTTTCTACTTGGTTGATTTCAGCTCTGAGTTTGATTATTTCCTGCCTTCTACTCCTCCTGGGTGTATTTGCTTCTTTTTGTTCTAGAGCTTTTTTAGGTGTGCTGTCAAGCTGCTGACATATGCTCTTTTCCTGTTTCTTTCTGCAGGCACTCAAGCGCTATGAGTTTTCCTCTTAGCACAGCTTTCATCGTGTCCCATAAGTTTGGGTATGTTGTACCTTCATTTTCATTAAATTCTAAAAAGTTTTTAATTTCTTTCTTTATTTCTTCCTTGACCAGGTTATCATTGAGTAGAGCATTGTTCAGTTTCCACGTATATGTGGGCATTCTTCCCTTATTGTTATTGAAGACCAGCTTTAGGCCGTGGTGGTCCGATAGCACGCATGGGATTATTTCTATCTTTCTGTATCTGTTGAGGCCTGTTTTTTGACCAATTATATGGTCAATTTTGGAGAAAGTACCATGAGGAGCTGAGAAGAAGGTATATCCTTTTGCTTTAGGGTAGAACGTTCTATAAATATCCGTTAAGTCCATTTGGCTCATGACTTCTCTTAGTTTGTCACGTCTCTGTTTAATTTCTGTTTCCATGATCTGTCCATTGATGAGAGTGGGGTGTTGAAATCTCCACTATTATTGTGTGAGGTGCAATGTGTGTTTTTGAGCTTTAGTAAGGTTTCTTTTACGTATGTAGGTGCCCCTTGTATTTGGGGGGGCATAGATATTTAGGATTGAGAGTTCATCTTGGTGGATTTTTCCTTTGATGAATATAAAGTGTCCTTCCTTATCTTTTTTGATGACTTTTAGTTGGAAATTGATTTTATTTGATATTAGAATGGCTACTCCAGCTTGCTTCTTCTGACCATTTGCTTGAAAGTTGTTTCCCAGCCTTTCACTCTGAGGTAGTGTCTGTCTTTGTCTCTGAGGTGTGTTTCCTGTAGGCAGCAGAATGCAGGGTCCTCGTTATGATCCAGTTTGTTAATCTATGTCTTTTTATTGGGGAGTTGAGGCCATTGATGTTGAGAGATATTAAGGAATAGTGATTATTGCTTCCTGTTATATTCATATTTGGATGTGAGGTTGTGTTTGTGTGCTTTTCTTCTCTTTGTTTTGTTGCCAAGACGATTAGTTTCTTGCCTCTTCTTGGGTATAGCTTGCCTCCTTATGTTGGGCTTTACCATTTATTATCCTTTGTAGTGCTGGATTTGTAGAAAGATATTGTGTAAATTTGGTTTTGTCATGGAA
This sequence comes from Rattus rattus, assembly GCF_011064425.1. Lineage (NCBI taxonomy): Eukaryota > Metazoa > Chordata > Mammalia > Rodentia > Muridae > Rattus > Rattus rattus. Next base: position 976,732 of record NC_046164.1, read on the forward strand.
TATCTTGGTTTCTCCATCTATGTTAATTGAGAGTTTTGCAGGATACAGTAGCCTGGGCTGGCATTTGTGTTCTCTTAGGGTCTGTATGACATCAGTCCAGGATCTTCTGGCCTTCATAGTTTCTGGCAGAAGTCTGGTGTGATTCTGATAGGTCTGCCTTTATATGTTACTTGACCTTTTTCCTTACTGCTTTTAATATTCTTTTCTTTATTTTGGCGTTTAGTGTTTTGACTATTATGTGACGGAGGTGTTTCTTTTCTGGTCCAATCTATTTGGAGTTCTGTAGGCTTCTTGTATGCCTATGGGTATCTCTTTTTTTAGGTTAGGAAGTTTTCTTCTATGATTTTGTTGAAGATATTTACTGGTCCTTTGAGCTGGGAGTCTTCACTCTCTTCTATACCTATTATCCTTAGGTTTGATCTTCTCATTGAGTCCTGGATTTCCTGTATGTTTTGGACCAGTAGCTTTTTCCGCTTTACATTATCTTTGACAGTTGAGTCAATGATTTCTATGGAATCTTCTGCTCCTGAGATTCTCTCTTCCATCTCTTGTATTCTGTTGGTGATGCTTGTATCTACAGCTCCTTGTCTCTTCTTTTGGTTTTCTATATCCAGGGTTATTTCCATGTGTTCTTTCTTGATTGCTTCTATTTCCATTTTTAATTCCTTCAACTGTTTGATTGTGTTTTCCTGGAATTCTTTCAGGGATTTTTGTGATTCCTCTCTGTAGGCTTCTACTTGTTTATTAATTTTTTCCTGTGTTTCTCTAAGTGAGTTCTTCACGTCTTTCTTGAAGTCCTCCAGCATCATGATCAAATATGATTTTGAAACTAGATCTTGCTTTTCTGGTGTGTTTGGATATTCCATGTTTGTTTTGGTGGGAGAATTGGGTTCCGATGATGTCATGTAGTCTTGGTTTCTGTTGCTTGGGTTCCTGCGCTTGCCTCTCGCCATCAGATTATCTCTAGTGTTACTTTGTTCTGCTATTTCTGACAGTGGCTAGACTGTCCTATAAGCCTGTGTGTCAGGAGTGCTGTAGACCTGTTTTACTGTTTTCTTTCTGCCAGTATTGGGGACAGAGTGTTCTGCTTTCGTGCGTGTAGTTTTTCCCCTCTACAGGTCTTCAGCTGTTCCTGTGGGCCTGTGTCTTGAGTTCACCAGGCAGGTCACTTGCAGCAGAAAAGTTGGTCTTACCTGTGGTCCCGAGGCTCAAGTTCGCTCGTGGGGTGCTGCCCACGGGCTCTCCGAGGTGGCAGCACCCAGGAAGATCTGCGCCGCCCCTTCCGGGAGCCTCCGTGCACCAGGGTTCCAGATGGCCTCCGTGTTTTCCTCTGGAATCAGCAATGTGTAGAGAGCAGTCTCTTCTGGTTTCAGTGAGGCGTGTCTGCCTCTCTGAAGGTTTAGCTCTCCTTCCCACGGGATTTGGGTGCAGAGAACTGTTTATCCGGTCTGTTTCCTTCAGGTTCCGGCGGTGTCTCAGGCAGGGCTCCTGCCTCACCTGGGCCCTCTCCCACGGGAGCCCAGAGGCCTTATACAGTTTCCTCTTGGGCCAGGGATGTGGGCAGGGGTGGGCAGTGTTGGTGGTCTCTTCTGCTCTGCAGCCTCAGGAGTGCCCACCTGACCAGGCGGTAAGGTATCTCTCCCACCATAAGGTGAATTTATCAACTCAGAAGAAAAATATTGAGTCAAAGAGAAATGAGCAAAATTCAGGAATTTCGAATTAAAAATCATAAAACAGGAGTTTGAAAACAGAGAGATAAAAGCTCTTGTTTTCTTGTCCTCAGTTCACACATTGAATTAATCTTTGTAGCTAGGATTTTGTAGTTCCTGGACAGTTATTCGAAAGAAGTCCCTTAAGTGAACCAGCAGGGAAGGTGAAGGAATGTAAGGCTAGCATCCTGTCACTCAAACTTTCTTTCTATTGAAGTAGTTTTGTGACGTTGGCAGCAGAGTACAAAGGGACACTCAACGCTTGTAGCCGTGACTTAAAAATCTAAGTGACAGTCCATCAGCAAAGTGGAAAAACCCTGATTAACATTCACCCCAGTGGTACTCACAATGAAAAATAAAAGTGCTGATGGACACCTGGACATTATTTAGAAATCTGAAAAATTCAGAATTAAATGTCTAAGTAACACACTGTATTTGACTTTTCTAAGTATAAGAAAAGAAACCATGAACAAACATGAAAACAGATGCCAATTGAAGAACAATTGATATGTAGCTTTTCTGTGTAGACTTTTGTATACTTAAGTTGGTGTAATAATTTGAGCACTGAAATCCCCATGAAAATTCCACCAAAACCACTTTCTGCCTCCAATTCTTGGTTTTTACATACTTAATACATAAAATAAAATTCGATCAGTTTGTATCTGAAAAAATATATGCAAAGGTAGAAGTGTGAAAGGTTTGTGCTAATTTTGCTCTCAGTCTTATATTTATTATCTACAGGTAACTTCTGAAAGCTTTAATTTTCATTGTGATAATTATTGCGAAACTCTCTTAATTTAACCAAAGCAAAGTCCCCACAATATTCCGACTGAAGCTATTTGAAGCTAGTTATAAAAATATATAGCATACGTCATAGTTCTGCAACCACACAAGATACTTCACTTACGAATTGATTCCCCTCTCCCCTGCCACCAGCATCTACTTAATCAATTCCTAAAGGCAAAAAGTGACAAGGCCAACTTCTGATCTTTATCAGAGAGACACTTAACAAAGAACCATGAATTCTTGACAGTGGCCTTATTCTATGGCTTGTGTCTTTGTGATTCTGAGGGAAGGCCATTTGACCAACTCGTCACAAAAGTGGCCTGAGTTCTCATTCCCAAATCTAGCAGAGGGTAATTTTTATTACTTTCAAAATGAAATGATTAGTTTGTTCTGGGCAATGGTCAGATTTGAATGCTCTAAGAATAACAGGAAACTCAGTTAATGAGTGATCCTATGCTTTGTGAAACAGTGTGAACTATGAGACTCCGTTTGCTATTTCCTTGCCATTTTCTTTGGAATGAGCAAGATAAACAGAATGAAAACAGGTAAGCGATAATAGAGAAGACCCAGTGACTTCCTGTATAATTGAGAAACACTGATGCACGAACATTTTCATTCTTATAGAAATGAGTGCAAACTATCCGCTCATACCTTTAAATCTTGTACTAAGGCTCCTTTGCAAATCCAGATGGCAAGCAACTGTTCATCTCTATTGTCATTTGACAAAAGCAAATGAATTTATAGGTGACAACTTGTGGAAGTGTGCCTTCTCACCCCCTTTAAATTATAAAATTGCTGTACTTCGCTGAAAGTACATTCTGAGGTTTTACCGTATTTTTGTTATTTATAAACTAGATACAGCCCACATCAAGAGAAGGCTGATGGTGAAGCCTCTGAACTCGGAAGGAATGATTACGTACCAAGTAGCTCCTCTTCCTGTCTGTGCAGCCCTGTCAGCTTCTCGGCCTCTGAAGTCGGGAGCCTTCAGAAAGAAGGCAGGCAATGCTTGCCTTATGAAGGATTCCTTCCCCCTTTTATCCCTTCTATATCTCTAGGCAAAATATTATTACAATTACTATTTTTATCTTCTGTTTCTGGGCTAATCCACACTAGTCCTTGCAACATAGGGGAGCGATACAGCTGTTCTTTGTGCGTTTTCTTCTTTCCTTTTCCAGAGAACTTGAGTATTACAAGTGTAAGAAAAGGTGAGCCTTATTGATAGTAATTTAAACACTGTACATCGGTCAATCCCTCTCTTTCACTGGAGATGTTTTCTTAACATTTCACTACAAAGCAGTAATTAGTATGACTTCCTTACAAATGTAGACACAATGAGCATTTAGATATTTAATTCTGGCATGTGCAAGATAATGTGCTATGTGGATTGTGCTGCACCAGGGAATACATGACCATGCCTACCTTTTATGGGTGCATCTTTAGCTTAGCAGGGTAAAACAATTTTTGAGAATTAATTTTAAATAGCTACAAAAATTACCCTAACTTTAACATCATTGACATTCAAGGTCACAGAAAAAAATGAGACAATTAATGATGACAATTTTCTCAACACTTTCTCCACTTGGTTCATGAGATTCCTTACAGTACATTTTTACATCTTGCTCAGAGGCATGTGCTAGGTAGTGAACGGTAAACCAATGTAAACCTTTGGTAGTTTGGCCTTTGCGCTGATGTCAGTAAACTTCAATTTCATGGAGGTGTCAATCATTAGCAGAGACATTTTCCCAGAACATCTACTGGTGGCTAACAGATTTGAAAGCCTTTTGTTCAAGACCAGCATATGTACTTGGCATCAGGTTGCACTGTAAAGAATTAGAGAGCTCAAAAAGGGACCACCATACCATTTATCCCACCATGCTGTGTATCTTAAAGATGAGTTGGGGGCCACTTGACAGTGTCTCCTTGGCTGCTGGCTTTTCAATTCCCACGCATAGCGTTCAAACAGCCTTTATTCCTTCCTTCCTTCCTTCCTTCCTTCCTTCCTTCCTTCCTTCCTTCCTTCCTTTCCTCCCTCCCTCCCTCCCTCCCTCCTTCCTTCCTTCCTTCCTTCCTTTCTTTCTTTCTCTCTTCTTTTATTGGCTATTTTATTCGTCTACATTTCAAATGTTATCCCCATCTCTGTTTCCCCTTTGCAAACTCCCATCCCACCCCACTCTACCCTGCTTCTGCGTGGGTGCTCTCCGCCCACTCCCACCTCACCGCCCTAGCATCCTCCTGTACTGGGGCATCGAGCTCCACAGGACCAAGGATCTCTCCTTCCACTGATGCCACATAAGGCAGTCTTCTGCTACATTTGTGGCTGGAGCCATGGGTCGCTCCATGTGAAAACTTCGGTTGGTTTAGTACCTGGGAGCTCTGGGAGGGTCTGATTAGTTGATATTGTTGTTCTTCCTGTAAGGTTGCAATCCCTTGAGCTCCTTCAGTCCTCCCCCTAATTCTTATCTTGGTTACTCAGTCTGTGAACATCTGCATCTGTATTGATCAGACTCTGGAGAGATTTGGGGTACCGCTATACCAGGCTCCTGTCAGCAAGCACTTCCTGGCATCAGCAATAGTGTCTGGATATTTGCTGTCTGCAGATGGGATGGATCCCTAGGTGGGGCTGTCTCTAGATGGCCTTTCCTTCATCAGTCTCTGTTCCACTCTTAGTCCCTGTATTTTCTTTAGACAGGAATAATTCTGGGTTAAAAGTTTTGAGATGGGTGGGTGCCCTCATCCTTCAACCAGGGGCTGTGCCTATCCACTGGATCTGGTCTCTACAGGTTCTGTCTCATCTATGTTGGATATTTCGGCTAATATCATCCCCATTGGGTCCTGGGAACCTTTTGCCTCCCTGGCATCTGGGATGTAAAATGCAGGTCACTAGGATGAGAACAATCTAGTACTAAACTGAGATGAGGTCCCAGCTCTCTATGGCTTTGTACACATAGTTTTTATATGAAGTGGCTGAAACTTGGAGCAATGAATGACTAGATATTTTCAGAGTCCAGCATTTGAACCCACTGTTGATGTGCATAGTTCTTTCTCTTGTGCCAGATATTTTAATTATGTTTAACTTCTGTTGAGATAATTACTAATTATTACAGTAAATAAACTGTACAGTCTCTGTCATTCCCAACTAGTTAATACATTAATTCCAGTGAAATTAGCTTGTGGTATATACTATATCTATATACGTTGTGGGGTTAATTTTATGTGTCAAGTTATTATTGTTCTGTTAAATAGTAGCCTATAGGTTACTGTGAAGACTTTTGAAAACATGATTATCATTTACAAAGAGTTTAACTAGGAAGACCTCCATAAGATGGGTGGGTCTGGGAGAAAGGAATCATACCTCATGGCTGTAACACAGAACTAGAACTCTGTCATAGTTTCTTACCATGCACTTCAGACTCAATTCTGAAGCAAAAACTCTTATTTGGATTTTAGCTAGTATGTCTTCCTCTCTCTATCTCTCTGTCTTTCTGTGTATGACTGTCTGTCTTTCTCTGTCTGCCAGAGTTTACTCTGGCAAAGAAATGTATGTGAAATAATCAAATTACATTATAAATGTTTCATTACTATATAGGTCTTGGGATTTAAAGAACATTATAGGAATGAGAGCAGACTAATTCTTATGGTCTTTAAAATGTAAAATGTTTAATATGACAAAAATTTCAAATTTACTAGGTATGAGAAATGAGAGACAGGAGGAGGGTAGATGAATCCCCCGTTCCCATGTGTTAAACATCTCTGCAGATAGCATCTTTTGCTAAGATAGGGAATTTTAAGTAGGGTAAATATGAGAAAGGGCATTCCAATGTTAATGCTATTCTTCTGTTGTTTGTGACAGAGCCAAAATAGCATTAGTAGCACAAAAACAAACCATGTCTCTCCTAGGCATTCCTTCTCCTGATTTTACACTCTCCTGCCTCTGGCTCACTACTACAGTTAGAAGAAAGGTCTTCCTCACTTCAATCAAAAACATGTACACATTGTATGGAAGGAGAGGTATTTTATTGCTACACAAATACATAAATCAATTTTATAGCAGATGGGAACTGGAAACTCAACGAGAAAAGTGGTAGACGTAGATTTTAACTATTTTAAATATTATGGGGCCTAAAATTCTTATTTCCTCATTTACAACTCTCTACTTGGTACATACAATGCTCTAGGTACTCATTAGCTTAGGTTCAAGTGTCCGCTATCAGGGAATTTGCCCCTCATGCTTTCTGTGGTGTGAGTTGTGGGATGACAGAAGACCAAGTAGACTATCGGCAGAAGAAGATGTTGTAAGGGACATGTCTCATGTTGAATTTGGATGCTCTTATTATGACAGAGGGGAATCATGGGTTTTAGAGGAGAGATGAGTGCTTGAGTGCACAATTACCTGGTCGAATTGCAAGACCAGAAGTAAGATGATCAGTAATAGGAAACCGTGAACAAGGAATGGGCAGTGTGAATAGAGGATGGCAGCTGTGCATGCTTAGCCAGTGGGGTTATTCATTCTGCAGAGGTTCAGAAGACAATGAGATGATGCTACTGAACATGGGCTTTGGTGTCATGCACATCTGCAGAGACAGGCTTTGGCAGTAACTACCATGATTTTCCTAGACCAGAGGCCATTTGCAGTTGTTCAGTGGTCTCCTGTGAACTGTGACTGCTGCATATATATGCTACATTCTCCTGTGTCATAGAGTTGGGAATCGAATCTCTGTTTCTATCACTAATCTATAATTTAGTTCTCTCTCTTTTGCTCACTTGTTGCTTCATCTTCCTGACAAGTGTATGAGATGCTATGTCTTGAAGATGTCTCAAATTTCTGTCTCGCCCAGAGCTGAAAGCTAGGAGCACTGACCCACCTGAGAGCAGAGGTAAGACCAACTCTTCTGCTCTGAACAACCTGACTGCAGGCCTTAGGACACACAACCCAGGAGCAGTCTGGTACAGGATCTTTCAGGTTTCTGCCCGCACATGGAGCTGCTGAACCAGTCCTACAGTTCTCTGCACCCAAATCCAGTGAGGCAGAGAGCTGGACTCTCAGAAGTGCAGACAATCCTGGGAGCTCAGGGGAGACTACCAGTTCTGTTCACATTCTTGGACCAAGAGGAACCTGCCTAGTGCCCTCTGGACACAGGAACCTAGGAGCAGTCAGGGGCAGAACCCTTTTGGTTTCTGCCTGTGATTGGAGTTGAACTGGTCCCACAGTTCTCTGTACCCAGATCTGGCTGTAAGAAAACAGGTTTACAGGAGTACTGACACAAAGGCTTACAGGAGGGCCAAGCCACTGTCAGAGACAGGAAGACAAGTTAACACCAGAGACAGCCTGATGGTGAGAGGCAAGCACAGGAATCTAAGCAACAGAAACCAAGACTACTTGACATCATCAGAGCCCAGATTTCCCACCAAAGCAAATACTGGATATCCAAACACATAGGAAAAGCAAGATTTGGATTTAAGATCACATCTCATGATGATGATAGAGGACTTAAGAAGGACATAAATAACTCCCTTAAAAAAATACAGGACAATACAGGTAAACAAGCAGAAGCCCTTAAAGAGCAAACACAAAAATCCCCTAAAGAAATACAGGAAAACACAACCACACAGGAGAAAGAATTGAGCAAAATTATCCAGGATTTAAAAATGGAAATAGAAACCATAAAGAAATCACAGAGGGAGACAACCCTGGAGATAAAAAAACATAGGATAGAGATCAGGAGACATACATGCAAGCATCACTATCAGAATACAGGAGATAGAAGAGAGAGAATCTCAGGGGCAGAAGATACTGTAGAAAACATTGACACAACCATTAAAGAAAATGTAAAATGCAAAAAGCTCCCAACCCAAAAATTCCAGGACACAATGAGAAGGTCAAATCTAAGGATAATAGGTATAGAAGAGAGCAAGGATTCCCAAGTTAAAGGGCCAGTAAATATCTTTAGCTAAATTATAGAAGAAAACTTCCCTAACCTAAAGAAAGAGATGCTCATAATCACATAAGGAATCTACAGAACTCCAAATAGATTGGACCAGAAAAGAAATTCCTCCCATCACATAATAGTTAAAAAACCAAATGCACAAAACAAAGAAATAATATTAAAAGCAGTAAGGAAAAAATGCCAAGTAAGGCAGAACTATCAGAATTACACCAGACTTCTCACCAGAGACTATGAAAGCCAGAAGATCTTAGACAGATGCTATACAGACCCTAAGAGAACACAAATGCCAGCCCAGGCTACCATATCCAGCAAAACTCTCAATTAACATAGATGGAGAAACCAAGACATTCCACGACAAAACCAAATTTACACAATATCTTTCCACAAATCCAGCCCTACAAAGGATGATAGAGGGAAAACTCCAATATAAAGAAGGAAACTACACACTAGAAAAAGCAAGAAAGTAATCTTGCAACAAATCTAAAAGAAGGGAAACACACAAAGATGTTGTTAGAGACATTCCATCTCTAACAACAAAAATAACAGGAAACAACAATCATTATTCCTTAATATCTCTTAATATCAATGGACTCAATTCCCCAATAAAAAGATATAGACTAACAGAATGGGTATGTAAAGAGGAGCCAGCATTTTGTTGCATACAAGAAACACACCTCAGAGATAAAAACAGATACTACCTCAGAATAAAAGTTTGGAAAACAATGTGCCAAACAAATGGTCCCAAGTAACAAGCTGGAGTAGCCATTCTAATATTGAACAAAATTGAATTTCAACCAAAAGTTATCAAAAAAATAAGGAAGGACACCATATTTATCAAGGAAAAATCCACCAAGATGAACTCTCAATCCTGAATATCTATGCCCCAAATGCAAGGGCACCTACATTCATAAAAGTAATTTTACTAAAGCTCAACACACACATTGCACCTCACACAATAATAATGGGAGACTTCAACACCCCACTCTCATCAATGGACAGATCATGGAAACAGAGATTAGAGACACAGTAAAACTAACAGAAGTTATTAACCAAGTGGATTTAACAGATATTTAGAGAACATTTCATCCTAACACAAAAGAATATACCTCCTTCTCAGTACCTAATGGTACCTTCTCCAAAATTGACAATATAATCAGTCTCAAAACAGGCCCCATCAGCTACTTCAGTCCTTTCTCTAACTCCTCCATTGGGGACCCCATTCTCAGTCTAAGGTTTGCTGTATCTGCCTCTGTATTTGTCAGGATTTGGCTGAGCCTCTCAGGAGACAGCCATATCTGGCTCCTGTCAGCATGCACTTCTTGCATCCATAATGGCGTCTAAGTTTGGTGTCTGGATATGGGCTGGATCCCCAGGTGGTGTAGTCTCTGGATGGTCTTTCTTCAGTCTCTGCTTCATACTTTGTCTCTGTATTTCCTCCTGTGAGTATTTTGTTCCCTCTTCTAAGAAGGATTGAGGCCTTTAAAGAGGAAGTGAATAAATCCTTTACAGAAGTGCAGGAAAATACAATCAAACAGGTGAAGAAAATGAAAAAGAACTGGCCAAGAACTGAAAATGGAAATAGGATAAACAAAACATAAACTGAGGGAATCCTGGAGATGGAAAACCTAGGAAGAAGAACAGGAATAGACTCAAACATCACCAACAGAGTACAAGTGAAGAGAAAATCTCAGGTTTAGAAGATAGAACTGAAGATAAAAATTGGTCAACAAAAATGCAAATCTAAATGTTTCATGACACAAAACATCCAGGAAAATTGGGACACTATAAGAAGATCAAATCTAAGAATAATAGGGATAGAAGAAAGAGAAGATTTCCAGGTACAAGGCCAAGAAAACTTCAGCAACAAAGATAAATATTACCTCAAAGTTAAGGACTAGAAAAGTTTTTTAAGCAATTGGACACAAGAAACAAGCTGAAGTAACCATTATAATATCTAATAAAACAGACTTTCAACCAAAAGTATTCAAAAGAGATAGGTAAGGACTCTTAATACTCTTCAAATGTAAAATCTACCAAGTTGTCCTATCTATTCTGAACAACTATGCTCCAAATGCAAGGACACCCACATTTGTAAAGGAAACCTTATTAAAGCTTAAATCACACATTGAACTCCATCCATCAACAGCCAACATTTACCAATGGACAGGTTATTAAGACAGAAACTAAACAGAAACAATGAAACTAATAGAGGTTATAAATCAAATGTACCTAACAGATATCTACAGATCATTTCACTTAAACACAAGAGAATATACTTTATTTTCAGTACTTCACAGAACCTTCTCCAAAATTGATCATATACTCAGTCACGAAGCAAGCCTCAGCAGATACAACAAAATTTAAATTACCCCCTGTGTCTTATCAAACCACCATTAATTAAACCTGGACCTAAACAACAGAAAGACTATAAATTCATGGAAACTGACACCTCTATACTCAATGATTAGTGGTTAAGAAATAAATTAAAGACTTTCTAGAAGTCAATGAAAATGAAGGTACAACATACTCAGACTGTGGGAAACAATGAAAACAGTGTTAAGAGAAAAGTTCAAAGCATTAAGTGTTATGACAAGGAAATTGGAGAGATTCCCTGCTAGTGACTTAAAAGCACACCTAAAAACTCTAGAACAAAAAGAACCAAAAGGAGCAGACCGAAGGAAAATAAACTCAGGGCTGAAATCAATAAATCAGAAACAACAAAAAAAAATTGCAAATAATCAATGAAACTAAGAGCTACTTCTTTTAGAAAATCAACAAGATAGACACACCCTTATCCAAACTAATTAAAAGGTGGAAAAACAGTATCCAAATCAATGAAATAAGAAGGGGGCATAACGACAGAGATCAAGGAAGTCTGAAAAATCATTAGGTTTTATTTCCAAAGCCTGTACACTACAAAACTAAAAATTCTAAATGAAATAGATGGTTTTCTAGATATATACTACTTACCAAAGTTAATTCAAGATAAGGTAAACTAAACAATCCTATAACCCCTAAGGAAAAAGTCTCACCCCAAAAACGCCCAGGGCCAGATGGTTTTAGTGCAGAATCATATCAGAATTTTAAAGAAGAGCTGATACCAATACTCCTCACACTGTTCCACAAAATATAAACAGAAGGAACATTGCATTCTATGAGGCCACACCTCCTACCCTGATACCTAAACCACGTAAAGACTTAACAAAGAAAAGAATTTCACAACAATTTCTTTTATGAAAATTGATGCCAAAATACTCAATAAAATACTTGCAAACTGAATCCAAGAACACATCAAAAACATCACCTATCATTATCAAGTAGTCTTCATCCCAAGGTTATAGGAATGGTTCAATATATGAAGATCCATTAATGTAATCCACTATATAAACAAATTTAAAGAAAAAAACCCACATGCGATGTTGAAAAAGTCTTTTACAAATCCTACACCTATCGTGTTAAAAGTCTTGGGAAATAACGTAGACGTGCGGTAGAGTTTGAGCCCCTCTCGCGCATGAGGCACTCGTGTCCGCTTTCCAGCGCCTGCAGAGAAGATGTCCCACCCATCCCCAGCAGCCAAGCCCTCCAATTTCAAGAACCCGCGAGTCTTCTTTGATGTGGACATCGGCAGGGAGCGAGTTGGATGAATTGTTTTAGAATTGTCTGCAGATACTGTTCCTAAAACTGCAGAAAAATTTTGTGCATTGTATACAGGAGAAAAGGGCACTGGTTCGACAACTGGGAAACCTCTGCATTTTAAAGGATGTCCTTTCCACCGAATTATTAAGAAATTTATGATTCAGGGTGGAGACTTCTCAAATCAGAATGGGCCAGGTAGAGAAAGTATTTATGATGAAAAATTTGAAAATGAGAACTTTCATCGTAAGCATGAACGGGAGGGTTTGCTGAGCATGGCAAATGCCGGCCCCAATACAAATGATTCTCAGTTCTTCATCACAACAGGTCCGACTCCTCATGTGGATGGGAAACATGTGGTATTTGGTCAAGTAATGAAAGGACACGGTGTGGCAAGGATGCTTGAAAATGGAGAAGTGAATGGTGAAGAACCTGCCAAACTCTGTTATTGCAGAATGTGGAGAATTGAAGGAAGGGGATGACTGGGGAATATTCCCCAAAGACGGCTCTGGGGATAGTCATCCAGACTTCCCCGAGGATGCAGATATAGACTAAAAAATATGGCTATTAAAAATATGCGAAGGTTTTAAGGTACATGGATAGGTCAAAGGCTGTTACTGAGAAAGCGGATCTATCCAGACTGCAACTAGAGCCTTAAGTTGTGTGCTGAATATTGGTGCTTGTGAATTGAAGATGTCAAACTGGCAGGGGGCAGTTGACAGTTGCTTGGAGGCTCTTGAAATGGACCCTTCAAACACTAAAGCACTATACCGAAAAGCGCAAGGATGGCAAGGATTGAAAGAATATGATCAAGCATTGGCTGATCTTAAGAAGGCACAGGAGAGAGCCCAGGAGATAAAGCTATCCAGGCAGAACTGCTTAAAGTTAAACAAATGATAAAGGCACAGAAAGATAAAGAGAAGGCAGTGCATGCAAAAAATGTTTGCTTAATAAGGATTAAAGTTTCCTTAACTACTATACATTGATTATATAAAGGACAATATATATTACTGTCTACATGATCCCTGATGTGTTTCCCTTGATCTTTGTCATTGTTTACATAGCAGTGCTGACATCGGTTCCTTCTTGATAAAGTATTATGAATTACAGTGAAAAAATAGTCTTGGGAAGATCAATGATACGAGGTGCATGGTTAAACTAATAAATGCAAGAACACAGCAAGCCAACAGCCAACTCAAATTAAATGGAGATGATATTAAAGCAATTCCACTAAATTCAGGGACAACACAGGCTGTTGCTCTCTCCTTATCCGATATAGTACTTGACATTCTAGATAGAGCAATAATACAACTAAAAGAGATCAAGAGGATACAAATTGAAAAGGAAGAAGTCAAAGTATCACTATTCACATTTGATATGATAGTATACATAAGTGACCCCAAATATCTGCCAGCAAACTCCTACAACTGATAAACCACATCAACAAAATGACTGGATACAAAATTAACTAAAAAAACAAAATCAGTGTCCTCTCTATACAAACTATAAATGGGCTGAGAAAGAAATTATAGAAGCAATCCCCTTTACAATAGCCACAAATAGTATAAAATATATGGGTGTAACTCCAAGTGGATCAAAGACCTCATCATAAAACAAGACAATATATCTAAAGAAAATGTGGGGAACTGACTTGAACACATTGGCATAGAAGACAACTTCTTGAACAGAACACCAATAGCTCAGCCACCAAGATCAATTATCATGAAACTGTAAAGCTTCTTGTAAGGGTAAGGACACCATCAATAGGACAAAACAGCAGCCTACAGAATGGGAAAAAGATCTTCACCAACCTTACATCTGACAGAGGACTAATATTCAAAATAGATATACAAAACAAGAAATTATACACCAATAACCAAATTACCCAATTGAATCTTTAATGGCCACAAAGCATTTAAAGAAATGTTCAATAGCCTTAGTGATCAGGAAAATGTGAATCAAAATGGCCACGAGATTCTATCTTACATTGGTCAGAATGGCTAAGTTTGAAAACTCAAGTGACAGCACATGCTGGTGAGCATGTGGAACAAGGGGAACATCCTCCATTTCTGGTGGGAGTGCAAACTAGTACAACCACTTCGGAAATCAACTAGGTGTTTTATCAGAAAATTGGGCTAGTTCTACCCCAAGACCCAACTATACCACTCCTGGACACAGAGTCAAAATATGCCCCATTGTACCACTGGACACAGACCCAAAAGATGTCCACAGGGATACTTGTTCAACTATGTTCATACCTTCTTTATTCATAATAGCCAGAAACTGGAAATAACTTAGATGTCCCTCAACTGAAGAATGGATAAGGAAAAATATGGTATATCTACACAATGGAATACTACTCAGCTATTAATATAAATAATGAAATATAAATGAAGAATAAATAAATAAAAAACAAAGACATAGTGGAATTTGTAGGCAAGTAAATGGAACTGGAGACTATCATCCTGAGTGTGGTAACCCAGACTCAGAAAGACACTCATGGTATATTTTCATTTATAGGTGGACATTAACCACAAAATAGAGGATAATGATGCTATAATCAACAGACCCCAAAAAAGTCTAGGCGATGAGGGTCCAAAAGATGATACTTGAACCTTACTCAGAACGGGAAATAAAACAGACACCACAGGACTGAGTTGGGGAGGGGTTGGGGAGGGAATCGGGTATGGAGAGAAAGGGAGGAGGAGGTGGTGGCGAACTGGGAAAGAGAATGGAAATTGGTGTGGGGCATTTCTGAGAATATCTGGAGTCCTGGGACAGGGGAAGCTTCTGGGAATCGATGGGGGTGATCTTAACTGAGACTCCTAATAGCAGGGGATATGGAGACTAAAGTGGCCGCCTCCTGTAGCCGGACAAGATTTCCAGTGGAGGGAGGGGGACACCCACAAAATCTTGGGTCCAAAATTTGTCCTGCCTACAATCAGTGCAGGGAAAAAGATGGAGTGAAGACTGAGGAAATGGCCAACTCATCATTGGCCTAACTTGAGACCCATCCCACGGGAGAGAAACAACCGCTGACACTAGTTGATACTCTGCTATGCTTGTAGAGTATAGCATACAACAGAGCCCAGCACAACCGTCTGCTGAGATGCTCTATCCATCAGCTGATGGAAACAGATGCAGAGACTCACAGCCAAAGATCAGGCAGACTTGGAGAGTCTTGTGGAAGAATGGGAGACAGGGCTGGGAGACTCAGAGGGCCAAGGATACCACAAGAAAAGTCCACTAGCCTGGGCCCAAGGGGACTCACAGAGCCTGAACCACCAAACAAAGGGCATAAAGGGGCTGGACCCCCTACACATTTTAGCAATGTGAAGGTTGGTTTTCATGTGAGTCCCCTAGCAATCAGAGTAGGGGCTGTTACCAACTCTGTTTCCTACCATTGGCACCTCTTCCTCTAGCTGGACTGCCTGGTTCAGACCTTAGTGGGAGAGGATGTGTTTAGTCCTGCTGTTTAAGGTTCCATAAGAAGGTGGTACCCAAGCGGGCCTTCTCCTTCTCTGAGGAGTAGGGTAAAGATAATGAGGATGGGATTCGTGAGGGTGTGATTAGTTGGAGAGGAGGGAGGGCTGTGACCAGAATATAAAGAGAATAAATAAATTTAAAAAATTAGTCAGTTGTCAAGTGGTTAATAATAGCATACAATAGTTTTATATTTTAAAATATGTTTACTGAAATTTTATGTGGTTTGACTAGTTCTGAATTAGAATAGACAGACAGACAGGACAGACACACAGACAGATAGATGATAGCACCAAGTTAGGTGAGCAGAGTTAGGATAAATGTGAAAGGAGTTGGGGGAGGGAAAAGAATATGATTAAAACATATGAAAACATTGTTCATGCTTTTTTCATTAAAAAAAAACAAAACCTTTTTATTGATTCTTTGTGAGTTTCACATCATGTACACCAGTTCCTAGTGTTCATCTTCCCATTCCCTCATATCCCCCCTTCACCCTTTCATCCTTCCTCCCAAAATAAACACACACACACACACACACACACACACACACACACACACACACACACACACACACACACACACCGACAAAAGAGGATAGCAAGCCTCTCATCATGAAAGGTGTAGTATATCACACTTTTAAATCCTTCTGCCCATACATCTTCACTTGTAAGTGTTCTGGTTTGCGATCGCTGGGTCTGTGACACCATCAGTATTGGATCCTCCTCAGGACTCCTGGTTCCTCTGTTGTTGCCCTGTATTGTAAGGATCCTGTAGCTTTGGATCTCCAGGACTGGTCCTTTCCTGAGTTCCATGCATGGTGCAGACTTTGGGGTGGGCCAACTCAGAGCTCTGGATCCAGGTCTGGGTTGTATCAAAGCCGGTTGGTGTGTTGGCTCTCCTTTTTCTGAAACACCAGGGGAATTCTCCAGCACTGCTCCAGCTAGGCCACCCCATGCTGCCATGGACAGGAGGCAGATTGCACCAGGCTAGTCAAGCACTGGGCCCACTCACCCACGTGCAGCCCTATCTGCAAGGCGTTGGGCCAGCTTTCCCTGGGTTTCTTGGGGTTGGTTCACCCACTTCTTTGCCGTCAGGGCACAGCTCCAGCATGTTGTCCAGGCAAAGTGCAAGGCTGCTCTCTGGAGTGCTAATGCCAGTGAGGGGACAGAGATAGCCCTCCTGCTCTCATTTCCTTTAGGCCACCTCTCAGACTGCTGCGGGCAACCATGAGGGAAGGGAAGGGGCACCCCATTCTCACACCACCTCACGGCACAAGAGTGGTGAGACTAGCTCTCCCACACTTGGGCCCTCAGAATGGCTTACATCCACCCCCCTTTACCAGTGCCAGCTCCATGGTGCTGTCAGGTGAGGTCCAGGGCCTTTATTTTTCTCTTAGTTTTGAGCTTATACTGATGTAATTTTCCTCTGCCCTTCACTCTGTCAAGCCCTCCCATATCCCTTTTCTTGCCCTCTTTCAAATCCACGGTCTCTTTTTCATTAATAGCTCCATACCTACCTGTATATGTACATACTGTATAGTCCTAAATACAGCCGGTTCAATCTGTGTGACATTGCTTTCATGCATGTTTACAGGGGTGACTATTTGGTACGGGACAACCAATTGGTGTGCTCTTCCCTGTAGATTATTTCTCCTACTCAGCCTCTCTGAGTTCCTTGTAGCTCTTTGTGTATAGTTGGGGCCCTGTGGTGATCTTTGTACAGCTCATGGCTCATGCTCTGCCAGTCCTGTTGGTGAGACCTTATGGGTATTTCTCTTTGAGAAAATACTTCCGTAATAAGGGTAATACTCTTTGCATTGCCAAATATGATGTTATGTTCTTCTAGTTATTTGATTTTGGATTGTGCACTAGTTATTTTTGTATATAATTTTGACTATACATTGTCTCGAGGATGTTAATCTTTGGCCTTTTGTTATATGCTTAGGTAGACTTGTCATCTTTATTTGGGGAAACAGACTTGTAAGAGAGTTTTAGAGTGTATTTTAAACAATATTCCAATTTATTTTCTTCCCAGATACTTGATTGTTTGAGGGAAAGTAGCCACAATAGCCATGATCTGAAGTGCTCATAATCTCACAGTTAAATGTTTGTATTTTAATTATCCTAGGCCAGAGTCTACTTAAACCCACTCCCTCTCATATACGATATTTGCTCTTTACTCGGTGTTTTGGCCTGTTTTGATTTCTTCATTTTTAGTAGAATGAAATTACAGATCTTTACAGAAGATCCTATTTCTGGTTTTGTTTAACCAATGAATTTTAATTTTTCATGTAAGATTCTTAAGAATTCTGCACCAGAATATCAAATACATCACACAGTAAATCAGTTGCTGCCAGAATAATTTATTGAGGAGAATCAGCCCAGTGACAACAGACCCACTTGAAAAGTCTGTATCAGAAAAGAATGAAGATATGTGTCCTTGAATTGCTAACCAACTGTCTAAGAAGAGTACAATAGTCAACGTTTAAGATCTGAAAAAAAATTGACAAAAATTCAGGATATAAATCTTAGCAGGAAGAACAGTCAATTCATGTTAATACATTATGTTTTCAAATGAATACACAGGTAAAACTAACACTTTATTTTAACTAGCATTAAATACGAGAAGATGTCTGATTTCTTATGTTACACATGGATATTAAAATTACAAGGAACTTTGATTCTTACATTCATGAAGGTTTCCAATCTGTATTATAATTAAAGAGAATACATCTGTGGTAATAACAAGGAAAATGTTTAGAAAAGGAGTATCAGAAAGCTTTTTAAGGCCTCAGTAATTTTTACATGTTTCTTGATTCGTTTTACATCCTTAATTTCACTAAATTATAATATTTAGAATGAATTGAATGCCACATGTCATTAAATATTGCCAGGAATGACTTCCTCCACTACTTGCCCTCTTCATGCCTCTAAAATATGGAAAGATTTTACACTAAGGTAAGTGGTTACATAACTGAAACCTAGGAAGCGCTGAGGTTGGTTTTAAAATTGCTCTTTAATGTGTTTTGCTGCATGACCTCTATCCACGACTATCTGTGTGTTCTAAGTCTGATATACTTGCCTTAAATGCTCACAGTACTTTTTTCCTTTTAAAGATTTTTCTTGCTGAGTAGCTTCTTAGATATTATGACTATCTCTTAACCCATCATGTGTCTATGTGGCTTCCCTTATGTTCCTGGTTTTACATCATGAGTTCATCTGGTTCTTCTTTGAGCAGTTTAAAGATACCGGAGTCATTGTTAGATAAGTCCTCCTTGTCCCCACTCTGTTCTACTACAGAGGTCACTGAAGGGAATTCCTCTGTGACATTAGTGACAGACTCTGCTGCATCCTTTTCAGGCGATTTCTTTGTGTCCACGTGCGGTTCCTCCACGACGACGCTGTTAGTTTCGGAGGCAGTGACAACGAAGTCGTACCTAGATTCAACGGCGGTGAGCAGGACAGCATGAGACTCTGCTTCATTTGCAGCATCTTTTTCCACCCAAGTATTAACTCCGTCAGCCGGCTCCTCATCAGTTAAAGGATCTTCTGGGTTATCTTTGGCTTTTTCAGCTGAGTTAGTGAGTTCAAAAACAGTGATAAATTTTTCTTCTTCGGAGTCACTTAATTTAGTCATGGTTTTGGGCCTATCTTCTGAAACAATCAAGTCAATCTTAGTGACTTTGTCTTCTGCAACGTTGGTTATGTCTGGAATGGTGGTGACCTCCTTTTCAGTACAGGGAGGGACGTCAGACTCAGGACTAAAGGAGTCAGTGACCTGGACAGCTCCATCATCAGGAACGTCAGAGCTAGTCGAAGAACTAACATCAGTTTCAGTATTCTCATCTGGAGGTACAGAGGTATCCTCGTCATTGGCAGAGCTGTCCTCCTGTGTTTCAGAGAGCTCAGCACTGGGTTTGACTTCTTTGTCGTCTGCGTCAATGGAGGCTAAGAGGATGTCTTCCTTCGCTATGTTACTGGAAAAATCAATTAAAGAAACAGTGCCAACTGGGGATGAGATATTTCCAATTTTCACCGGAATGAAATTTTCAGTAATTGATTCCTTAGGTTTGGAGTTGGTAGTTTCAGTCGGAGTGGTAATTTCTTTCTCTGGAAGAGTTGATGATTTCAGACTTGCTTCAATATCTTCTTCTAATTTAAGTTTTTCCTTTGTAGGTGTGAGCTTGTTGACTGTAGTTGAAAAATCACCATCTGCGGTGCAGTCATTTACTGAAGTAATGTGGTCTCCTTCAGAGGTAATAGTTGTTTCTGATTTAGGAATAGTGTTGTCAGCCCCAAAGAAAATGTCCGCTTCCGTTGGTGTTTTACTGCTGTCTCTTGGAGGACGAGAATAAATTTTGGGAGATCCATCTTCAGCCATGGGGCAGAGGAGCACCGAGCACTCTCACAGATCTTTCCTCTGGGCTTAGTGGCATCCCTGGGCAGGGGAGTTGTGCCCAGCATAGTGACTGAAGCATTGGTCATTATGGGGATTGTTACATCAATCACCCAGGTAATGACAGGGGCTCACCATGGAAGCTGTTTCTTGGTTGTGATTAGACATCTCCTAGAATGAGTATTAATATTAGAAGAAAAGATGATGGAGTTCTGACTATAAAATAAAAACCCATACTAAGTATTTTATTTTTTAGAGAACCTAGGATTTACCATGTTTCTAGTTACAAGTGTATGCTTTCTGACCTGGCCTCGTGCCCCTTGACACAGACATACTCAAGCCTGTTAGGTACTTTGTGGTTTAGTGTCAGTAAGCGGCACTCAGGATGATGGAAGGCTCTCAGTTATCTTTGTTGAAATCAACTGTTTTACAAGTAAGTGACCCTGTATTATAGGAAGCAGGGCTATTCTTTTCTCTGAGATGCATGGTGCTTAAATAACTAAACTTTAAAAACACTTTTGATAGTGAATAAGAATAAAGAAGATAATTATGTGGCAGATACTTCCGTCAGTTCTTTTATTCTGAGAGGAAAATATTATTTTTAAAGTATAATAATAATAATAATAATAATAATAATAATACTTAGTAGATTGGTAAGGCTTTTTGTGTTTTCTTCAGTTAACTTGAGGCACACTGTATCAAGTTTTGTAGGTTTGGGTTTTTTTATGGATTTCTGCCCCTACAAATTATTATTTCAACCTCAGAAGACTTTTCTGAGAGGAAGTTGCTGTCATGTATTTAAATTCACAAGGCATAAAGAATAAGGGCCGAAGCAACCATAGCTGCTCCAGAAGTTATTCATTTCAGATGGATTTGCAAATGATGTTGTAGCAGGAAATAATTGTAGATAAGCTGCTTAGTTTAAGGGGCAATAACTGTGTGATTGACAATAAGGTTTAGTTGATTAGATTGTGGGGGAAATTTGTTTCAGTGTCAGTGTTTAAAGCCAATCTCTTGCCCCATGGATCAGAGGAAATGCAAATTTCAGACTCACACAGGTTTAACATGAGAAGAGGTGGAAGCATAGAGTGAGTGGTAGCCTCCATTTCAAAATCAAAATTATTTCTCCATCAACTATGGAAACAGCGCTCACAGCTTCCTTTTAGTTGATTGGCATGGCAGAGATATGATACCAATATCTGTAGACATGCAAGCATTTAAAAAGCTTCAGTGGTTTCTCCAGAAAGGGTTTTGTACTTCAGGAGGTTGCCACTGCCGATTTTGAAAGTGGTGCTTTTTCTTTTCTTTCGGTTGCTGTTGGTTATTTGAGAGAGAGTCTGCCTACATTACCTAGGTTGTCCTTGAATTCAGGATCCTCCTGCCTTGGCCTCACTTGCATTACCATATCATGGCCCAGTGTCTTTATCGATATTGGGAATGTTGTCATTGTCACAGAGAAGGAAATTATGATAGGTATAGATCCAAGTTACTGGTTTATAAATGAAATATCATCAATTAGATATAGGAAGACACAGAATAAAGTCATCCTTTGAATTGGCTCATTTAATGGAGGGTTTTTAAAATCTCCATTAATCATTCAGTGTTTTGCGAATATAAATTCAGGATGAAGTATGCTATACAGAGAAGAGTGGATGTCTTTTTAGGAGAAAAAAATTCTGTGTATGTACACTATCCCGAAAGGATAAAAAAGTAAGCCATAGAACACTTATATGCCATCTTATATGATTATGTGTTGGACATAATTGAAATGATGTAGAAAATATTCTTTTATAAGCATTTAACTTTCAGCTAGCTATGCCAGAAAAAGCGATAATTCCATCTTAATTGATGCTAAATTTAAATACGTTTAAACTTTATAATTGCTTTTGTGGTCATGCTACCCCTTCTGTTACTAGTATTGCTGTAAAATTCAGTCACAGTGATTGTAGCACCCGTATTTCTCTTAAAAGGTAAAAGTTGTCAGCATCTGTACCTTCTAAAGGTCACTTTATCTTGTATATCATCCATCAAGGTTCACAAAGCATGCGGTAAATTTTAACAGTCTCGAAACTGACTATTCTTTTTAAACAGGGAATAATACAAGGTTCTCTTTTTGTAGATCATTGGCATCATGGATATTACCTGATTTAAGGGTTAATTACCATTTATTAATTTCTCATGCATAGCAGCCTCTTCATAGTTAGAATCCATATCTTACTATTTGCCCTAGCTGACCTTTTCTTAGAAATATTATCTGGTTACATCTATCAAGTTTTATTTTGGTAGTTAGCAAAAGCTTGCTTGGCTCATGTGTATCTTCTACTTGCTTGAATTTTGAGGTATTAGGCTCAGTGATTATGTATTTTTTTCTAAGTAGTAACTTCATTGGGTTCTTGAAAAAAACTCTTTTCTTCTGTGAAAAATGAATTCTGTTTGCAAAAATGAGACTGCTCCTTAGTTAGTTCTTAGGAAGGTACATTTATGGTTTTCAGGGATAACAAACTTAGAAACTTTGAAAAGGTTGCCGTCAGAGTGATGCCCATTGCTGACACTTACTTTGTGCAGAGAGTATCTTGAGAGCTATCAGGAGGTGTGGCATGCACAGTTTTCAAAGAATCAACTATCCAACAAGCAGCATATCAACTAGCTACCACAATGCCTGTTCATAAGGAGCTTAAACATTTTAACAGTTTTTGAGCAAGCAAAGAAAAAAATGAGTAATTTTTTTTCTGAAAACAGCTTCTCACTGTGTCGTTCTGGCTGTCCTGAACCTCACTCTTTAGACCAGGCTGGTATTGACTCATAGAAATCCATCCATCTCTGCCTCCCAAGTGATGGGGTTCAAGACATGGACTACTACACTGAGCTAAATTACTAATTTTACCTGAATCAACTCTCATTCATATAGAGTCACTAAAGAAGTCACATGTTCAATATCTTCTTTACTCAGAAAACAATTCCCATCTTAGAGACACTAGGAAAGGCTAGTTGGAGAATTGTCTGCTAACGCCTGTGGTTTTGTCTTCTTTCTATTCAGTGGTTGAGATGCTGGGCCCTATTCTTAGGAAGGATGTGGTGTTCTCAACCATCACTATTTCTTTGATCAGAGGAAAAATGGCATTTACAGCAGTGCAAACATTTATAGCAATTGTCTTTATGTATAAGCAATGAATATAATCTCTTAATATGTGGCTTCCTCACAAATCTTTGTTAGCTTAGAGTATAAAAGGAATTTAAAAATGGTCAGTAGCTTTTCTTTCTCAAAAATGGGTTTGTGGATGATAATCTTACTTCCTGGTGCTTGAAATTCAGTACTTTCTCTTTCGACATTAGCTATGTTAAATTCCTATTGAGAATCTTCTATCTCTTGGATAAGATAAAGATTCTTTAGTAGGAAGTGTGAATCTTCTCATGGAGTTGATTTCAGGGGAAACAGATCTAGCTAGAAGGGATCCTTGAGAATGTAGAACCTTGAGTAACAGCTTTAGATGCATGGATAGGATCCTCACTGACTGACTTAACATCAGCAATACTATCTTTAGTCTCAAGATATGAACTCAGTGTTTTCTAGAAGTTTTATTTCCATTTAGATAACTATCGTTCCTATTACATTTCCATCTATAAAGTGACATATCTAACAGTATGTGTCAGAAGTTGTGTCTTCCACTGTAGAAGCCAAAGTTGTCTCATGCTATAAAAGAAATTCTGTTCATTTTGTTCATTAGATAAAAAAAATAGAAAAATGAATTGAAATTTTGCTTTGGTTTTGACTTATGATTGGTAGACGATCAGTATCAAACATTTTGTCCCTGATATTAGCAGTGGAAGATATGTTAGGTTCAATGTGAACATTGCTGTTGGAAGACCCAGTGGCATTACTTTAGCAACCAGTGTAGAGCAAGAGAAAGCCATTCAAGAATGTTTTATGTATACTATGTTTTCTCTTGCTGAGACAGTTCCCCAGTTAAGTAAACTGGATCTGAAAACAGACTCCAGTGCTGCTGGTATTATCGTTTTTTAGTGGTGTAGGTTTCCAATATTCAGAATGTTAAGACTACATCCTCTCCAGTAGCTTATTAGCAGTTACAATGGGAGTTTCAGGCAATCAATCAATCAATCAATCAATCAATCAATCTCTCTCTCTCTCTCACACACACACACACACACACACACACACACATGCGCGCGCGCATGCGCGGTGGGGTGAGATGATTATAAAAGATAACAATAGTTAAAATTGCTATTTGTCCCAATTGAGAGAGTAAACTTTTTGGTTTTATGGAAGATATCTTTCAGAAAAAAAGGAATTAACATCTGTATCAATTAAAAATTCTATGTTTTTATAGAAATCAGCAAGAAGCAGAGCTGAAAGAAAAACACCACTAAACCTTGTATTATACAATAATTTGCTCCGTTTTCAGTTAAAGCAGATATACTGGAGAGAGGAGTATTTGCTTTATGGGCATAAAGGATTAGTACTTTGTATTTCCTAAGAAAGCTATGACTATTTTTCATAGCAGGATTCCATTGTGATTCAGTGTCTGAAAAGAAAATGATTGGTGATTTTCAGAGAATTGCATGCCACCTTAAATATTTAACATCTGTTTCACTTTCTCCAAAATATGTTTTATTTAAACTATAGAAGGAAAATTCTGACTTGCATTGTTTAGGAGATGGTCTGTGGGTCCATAGCTTTGGTACTGTCACAGTCATCAGATCTTTGGAAAGGAATGGTATCCATATCAAAGCTTTTTTTTTTCTCCGGGAGTTACAGCTTACTAACTTTCTTTGGTTTGTACCTCTGAAGGTGTTGGGTTAGAGAGACCATGTAAAGCATCGGTTGTGGTGTGTTGTGCATGACATCCACTTGTCTTTGGGGAAATATCTGAATATGTATATTTTAATAAAGGATTTTTTTTGCTTTATCTATTAATTCAAAAACATAATTATGTGAAACACATTCACAATCACTATCCTCAGACGTATATAGTACATATCTTATGCTATAGAGTATATTGTACTAGGAGGACTTTTCCTAAAAAGAGATGGCATCTATATTCTTTCCATATATACAATGAAATGAAAAGGAAGATAAATTAAGTTTGAGAAGCTGGATTTAAGATATATACTCTTAAGGTAAGCAATAACATGAATAAAATCAGCATAATCAGTCTTTATTTCAAGGCCACACAGTTGGAGAATTACTCCAAGAGATACTTGTTAGTGGACCAGGTGTTTCAAGATATTCAGTGGAGGGATCAGGAATTAACCAAGGTTTTGGAGGCTTTTTTAGAGCTAGAAATATTTTGTACTCACCTTCTTCAGCCAGCACAGACTCTCCTTCAGAATTGCCGTCTATCTCAAACATAACGGTGCCTTCCCTGGGGTCCATTGTATTCACTGGGAAGAAGGGGAGTGAAAAATCTTCGGAATCATCAACTAAGGGAAATTCATCATTAGAGATGAAACCAAACTCTGCCAAAGGAATATTGCTGTTCTGTGAATGTGGCACCTTTGCAATAATATTTTTTCTCTTCACAGTAGATGATGAGCCTGTATCATAATTTATAGAATTTCTGATAACATTTGCTGAAGTTTTAGAAGGAACAATTGATTTCAAGGTAAGGGGGTGAAAGTCTCTTTGAAGTTCGATGGCTTCATTTTCTTGATCATCAGTTTCATTAATAAGATCAAAGGATTCAATGATATTCCATGCCATAGGTTCTATCTCTGAGTAATGGGTCAAGGATCTGTCACTTATGAGACCGAAGTTGTTGATTAAGTTTTCAGGAACAAGAATGACGGTTTTACTTGTTAATGGTTTAGAATTGCTGTTTTCAATAAAGTCATTAGGAGAAAAAGTTCTTTTCCTGGGTAGTTGATAGATTTTAACATAAGAGTTTATGGCCGGCTGCTCCAAGTTATCAAGAAGTGGATCTCTAGCCTGAACCTTTGTCAACTTTGTTGTGCTCATTGTGGAACCAGGATAAAATGGAGTTTTTGAACTTCCAAATCCTTTCCGCTGAGCAGAAGTAACTAGTGGCTTGGGAATGAATGGAGTGACCTTCATTATATTTAACTCTTCTAAGTTCACTGGAATGCTATCTCCAGAAGTGTAGAATTTTTCTTCCTCGACAGCCTTGTCATTACGGAAGGATGAGCTAGGCTCAGTCCCTGGGGTGGCCCCTCCATTTGCAGATGGACTGATAGCTGATTGTTGGACACGGTGACTTGAGAGCTCAGCAGCTCTGTTTATCCCTCTGCTTTCATAGGTTGCTTTTTGGAGGGCTCTATTAGCTGAGAGAGTCATGCCGTCAGTTTTACCGCTGATGTCCCCATTTTCACTGGCGAAAAGGTTGGTTACCCTTATGACTTTCTTTGGAAAAGTCATAGGATCCTCCTGAGGAACAGAAGAGACTTGGGGAAAGGGCTTAACAGCACTCAGTTCATCAGTGATCTCCCAGTTCTGGTCAATAGAAGCCAAGTGTTCTTTTGTTGGTTCTGATACATCTGACATCACTACTGTAACAGGTGACATGTCACTGTGCCCAAGGGAAACTGGACGTTTAGACACTCTCTGATTGGGCATTAACAGAAATCTCAGTCCTGTGGGCCGGATTTCTTCTACAGAAGGAACCAAGTTGCTATTGTGGTCATCGCCTTCTTGAAATTCAAGGGCAGAAATGTCAGGAGACAGTATGGTGGCATTTGGTGGCATTTTGGTGACATTAAACTGATTCAAAATTGCCATTAAGTTTGTTTTGCTTATATGATTCTTAGCTTTACTGGGAGTTGTATTATCTTTCATTGGAATACTGGACCCTCTTCTTATAAAGCTAGGCACTGTTTCTGGGGTAAAGATATAAATGTTTGGGCCATTTTCCTCCATCACTGTGTAAATGTTATCACTAAAACTTTCATCACTGTTAGAGTCACGATTACCATCTGTTGCAGTCATTTTTCTTTGAACTTCAGGATTAAAACTTCTGCGTGGAAGTTTTGAGACCATATTTTCCAGAACTTCCAATCCAGGTTGATCAACCCTGGGTTTGATGATCCTTCTGAAAGTTGTAGTGTCATATGCATCAGGATTGGTTGAATATTGTGTGTTAGCCAGGCTGTTTTCAATGTAATCCCTGATGATTTCATCTTCAAATGCCTCTTCCTCTTCTGACTTCATGCTTTCTGCTCTTTGGAGATCAGCTTCATAGTTCAACGTTTCATCTTCCTTAAAAGAGGCTTCTGATTCATGTTGTGGGCTAGAAAATATGTTTTCAGCCTCATGAGAATCTGTGGTCATTGCTAATTCTGATGCTGTTTTGGTAGTCTTATTAGGAAGATAATTTTGAGGTACCAAAATAGTTGTCAAGGAGATTTCCTTAACAGCATTTTTTCCTTGAGAAGGATTGAAAGGGACAGCTAAATCATCAACTGATATAGTCTCTTCATCTGTAGATACTTTGGGATGGTCACTGGAAGACTTTCCTAGGTCATTAGGATTTCTTTTCAGAGTTTCAATATCATTACTTTTGACGATATATTTCTTTACTGGCCAGGTAGCAATTATGGAAGCCAAGTCTATTTTACTGTCTTCTTTATCTTTATAGAAGTTATCATTTACTGCATCAGTCATTACACGAATGTTATTTCTTACTTCATTGCTTGCTGTTTGTCTTTTGTTGGTCAGTCTGTCATTCTTCTTTGCAGTGATGTCAGTATGGGCTTGATAGCCATCTCCTAGGTCAATGATGTTTCCACTGTACATTGTGGAAGGTAGTTGTTTATTTCTGATGGTGTTCCAGGCCATATATGGGTCCTCTTTAGCACCAGAAATTGGTTTGGAGATAACATCATAATATATATTAAGTGGTCTAGAATAACCCATTCTTTCAATTTGGTGAATAGAATTACTGGAAGTAGGGACTTCAGTACTACCTTCTGTCTCTACATTGTGTTTAGTACTTTCATCTAAACTATTAATTTTCACTCTGGTGGCCATTGGCTTAAAGTACATTTTCTTGTTTGTAGGGTTAGTGACATACAGGCCATCAACATATTCTTCCTCAGGAATTATAAGGTCTCTGCCACTTATTGCTATTTTAGTAGAAGGTACAACAGTAAATCGGGAAAGAGACTTTGTAGTGTCAGTATCTGGAAACCCATCTTTTTCAAAGTTATTGTATTCTAGTTCAAAATGCTGTAAATTATGAGAAGATGGAATATCATCTGTTTCCTGAAAGTCAGCATCATCCTCTGCCTCTGCTTCATTTATTGTTATTGTAGTAGAAGGTACAGCAATAAATCGGGAAAAAGAGTTTGTGGTGGATCTATCTTGGAACGCATCTTTTTCAAAATGCTGTAAATTATGAGAGAAGGGAATATCTTCTATTTCCTGGAAAATTGTATCTTTTTCTTCTTCAGACTCTATTTCTGTGTAGAGAGCTGGTTTTTCTTTACCTATCAAACTTATAAAGCGTTTCCTTGGAATAAGTATACTTTCTTCTATAGGAGCTGTAGAATCAGTAAAGAATACATCTTGCTCTGCTTCCTCATTAGTAGTGGTACCAGCTTCAGGAAAGAACTGTTCATTTAGTGTGACAAGGGCACTCTCATCTGCCAAGGCAGTGAGCTTCTCCAAAGAATTTTGCATGTCTATAGCAGGATCAGAGGCAAACAATGCTTTAGTTCTGCCAGTGGATGAGAAATGTTCAAGACCCTGAGTTATTTCTGAGTCTCTATCAAAGTGAGGAGTGTCAGAGAGATCAAACTCATACTGGTAGTAGGTCACTGACACGGGAGATGAAATGCCATTTTCACTAGAAAGAGGCTTCCTTATCCTTCTCTGTCTTATTTGGGAATTAGGTGCAAAGCTGGAAACAGCAGGAATAATGTGAATGATGTCAGCGGAGGGCAAAGCATTGCTTTTTGGATTGTCTATTGTCCCTTTGGGATAAGCAAATCTGATTGAATTCTGATCCGTGAACAAGCTGTGTAGCAGCACATCATTATCCAATGGAGGGAAGTTGTACACATCAGTTTGAACCATCTCTAAGTGGTTTCCCTCTGAGGGAGATCCATTCATCTTTTCCATCCCGTTGAAAGGTGAAGGATAGCTGTTTGAATCTTCTGTAGATGAATATTCTTCTGTTTTGGGGGTATATGAGGGGTTACTTGGCGTTTGCTTGCATAAAGGTGGATTGGCAGAAAAATGTTGATTTGTCTGACTGTATAGTTCCTGACTTCCATTATACTAAAGGGAAAGAAGTGCAATTTTTTGGTGACATTCCCCTTGTACATGCTTTACTAAAAAAACACATATCAACATATAACACCAATTCTGTCAAATAAGACACTGTTCTGAAAGTCTCTGTTTTCATCTTAATTAAGTCAAAAATATACAATACCACTGTGAGGAGAAGCTGATGTTAGAATTAAGTACCCTGCATGGCAAAGTCTCAACAACTAATCTCTTACAATGGAAAAGGGTATGAGAACCTTTAAAACTATATTGCCATGCAAGGTCTTCTGCTATATTTTGTTCAACTTTATAATTAAATAATTAATTGTGGTACTAGGGATTAAATCCAAGACCTCATATATGCTACCCCTTGATCACATCCCTAGTCTACTTTTGATTTTAATTTTTGAAATAGAATCTCACTGAGTTGCATAGGATGGGTTTAAATTCACTCTGTGCCCAGATAGGACTTGAAATTGTAATCTTCCAGTCTTAGCTTCCTGAGTAGCTCTGGTTTAGGTGTGCCCTACCTGGCCTAGCTTATATAAGTGATTTAAAATTTTTGGGGGCTGGAGATGGCTCAGTGGTTAAGAGTACTGACTGCTCTTCCAGAGGTCCTGAGTTCAATTCGCAGGAACCACATGGTGGCTCACAACCATCTGTCATGGGATCCGATGCCCTCTTCTGGTGTCTGAAGACAGTGACAATGTACCCACATACATGAAATAAATAAATCTTAAAATTTTTATATAAGTAATTTTAACAAATATGTGCGTGTGACATGCAATGATGTTTTATTTATAGTATTTCTTTTAGGAAAACTTATCTTCTAAGATCATTTTCCCTCATCAATGTTTAGTTCTTTAAAACTACTGTTATATTAAATACTGAAAACAAAAAAAACTTACTGGAAAGAAAATCACAAAATTCAAGGTGGTCACAGTCAGGATCAAGAACTTCATTTTGTCTTGCTAGTAATTCCCTGCAAGGAAGGTACAAAGTTTTTCTCTATTAGTTGCCCATTGAGTTGTTATATATAAATAGAAACTTAAAAATGCCAGAAATATGTCAGGAGGTTAGGGTACACACCCTTAGTCCCAGCAGCAGGGAGAGTCAGGGGAATTTCTGAGTTTGAGGCCAGCGTGGTTTACATATGAATTCTAGGACAACCAAAACTACACAGAGAAACCAAAAATAACAAACAACAGCAAAAACAAAACAAAACAAAACAAACAAACAAACAAAAAACCCAAACAAGCAATATAATTCCATTACCATTAAAACAAAGAAACAAACAGTTCCCAAACAGAAATAACTTATGTATGTTCTACTATTTCTGATGTTTAGGTAATACATCTGTTTAACTAATAAATGGACAATACATAGCTACTTTGGGTCCATTGTTAGAAATGATAACATGGAAAGAAAGTGATCTCAGTGGAGATCAACACCCTCTCCTCAGTCAGAGAAATTTCTGAATCTTTATAGACAGAAATAGCAAGGGAGTCAAGTGTACAGCTCCCAAACACATTTTCCCCAGAATCCTTCAGCAAGGAAATCACATTATTTAACCTTTGTTTTCATGTTGATTCCTCTCTATTTGTTAGAATTTTCTAGACCATTTAGATAGAAATTAAGGAATCAATATTCAGTCAGTGTTAAAGTCCATACAAAAGGGTTATCAGAAAAGTGGATGTTTGAAGAAAGAATTCATCTAAAAGTTATGATTTATTCAGTATTTACCTTATAAGACCTCGCTCTTTCCTCTCAGTTGCCTTCTGGTTTTAGCTTTTCGTAAATTCATGAAAATGAATCTGGACAAAGAAAGCACGAGTCTAAGGAAAAAACAGAGGCCTTTTCATCTTTATTATTGGGCAGTCAGGATGGGTGGAGTGGAGAGTGTCGGTGGGATGTGAGAGCTGGGCTGGGTCTCATCTAAGAGGTTTTTTTTTTTGAGCTAATCTTGAGACAAAAGAAAGGAGAGGAAATACCTTCTGGCTTTCAAGTTCATCTTTCAGACACAGAATGAAGCTTATCTTCAAATTTAAAGAGGCAGTGCTCCTATTTCAAGCACTATGAAACTTTTTTTTTTCCTTTTTTTTTTTTTTTTTTTTATTAACTTGAGTATTTCTTATATACATTTGAAAGTGTTATTCCTTTCCCGGTTTCCAGGCAAACATCCCCCCCCCTCCCTTTCCTTATGGGTGTTCCCTCCCCCCCTCCCCCATTGCCCCTCCCCCCAACAGTCTAGTTCACTGGGGGTTCAGTCTTAGCAGGTCCCAGGGCTTCCTCTTCCACTGGTGCTCTTACTAGGATATTCATTGCTACCTATGAGGTCAGAGTCCAGGGTCAGTCCATGTATAGTCTTTAGGTAGTGGCTTAGTCCCTGGAAGCTCTGGTTGCTTGGCATTGTTGTACATATGGGGTCTCGAGCCCCTTCAAGCTCTTCAGTTCTTTCTCTGATTCCTTCAATGGGGTCCCTATTCTCAGTTCAGTGGTTTGCTGCTGGCATTTGCCTCTGTATTTGCTGTGAAACTTTTAAAATAGCATTCCCTGGTTTCTAATGACACTTGCCTCTTTAAAAATTGTTTCTTTCTCTGTCCTTGACAAAATTTAATACATCATAGTGGCATTTTAGGGGTGCTATAGTTTACATGCTTTAATAGACTCTTAACTTATAGACTTGTTTTCTTAAGGACAGGATTGTGATTTGCTCAATAGCTGAAAAAATATGTTTAAAATACAGAGTAATAAATAATAAAAATGATTCTCTCCTAAAATATGTAAATACCATGCCAATCTCTTGGATATCTGTTTCATTCACTAAACTTGACAATAGTTGCTATCCAATTTCTGAAGCTGAAACTGTATTTTACATATAATGAACAAAATTACAACACTCCTATTGTGCTACTTTATGAAGTTATTTGTTGCCATGTACTGAAAACTCCATAAAAATGTGAGTCTAAATGTATATTCGATTTCATCTACGTTTCTCCAGGGAGCGGTATAGGAGTCTGTTGTCAGGCAAGATAAATCTTTAGTCTGAACTTGCTGGGATATTTAGTCTTATATTGCTGGGAGGCAATATCTTTCTATTCTAGGCACGTTGACATTTCTATATTTGTAATTATACATTTTACTCATATATATATTCATATAATACATCTATGAAGTCCCATATTGATTATAATAGAAAAAGTCTTTATCATTAGAAAAACAAATTAATACAACTTCCTTATCAATCTTTTGGGGAAGCATTCTCAAGTTTTCTATGTTCTGGCTCTCCTTATTAGTATTTTGTTACATATTTGAACAAGTACCAAATCCTCCCAGTTATGTTCAAGACTGGATTTTTTTAATCAAAAAGTATTGGTTTTCAAAGGATCTGCAAACATAATAATTAACTTTAGATCAAAAGTCATGCATAGTGAGCAGGACAATTGTAATGTTATCACTTTTGGAGCTTGAAAGAACTATTTCCATGACATCAGTATTGCTCTTCAATGGAAATGAAATAATTGTTTGGAAATCTAAAAGGTACTTATGCATGGAAAGAGGATTCAACTGGAGATTATATGTACAGGTTTTTCATTTCAAGGAAGCTGATAGCCACAGATGCAGAATCCCTGGCTGGCACTAATTCATCTTTTAAGATCTAAGACAACTAAGAGTTTGCCTATTGGTTTTAAAAGTTGAACCTGGAACAATGAAACCAAAGCATTGCATATTAAGAAACTCCATGTCAAAATAGTCTCTCTCTCTCTCTCTCCTCTCTCTCTCTCTCTCTCTCTCTCTCTCTCTCTCTCTCTCTCTTCTCTCTCTCCTCTCTCTTCTCTTCTCTCTCTTTCTTCTCTCTCTTCTCTCTTCTCTTCTCTCTCTCTCTCTCTCTCTCTCTCTCTCTCTCTCTCTCTCTCTCTCTCTCTCTCTTCCTGTAGTCTAAGAAGTCTGAATCCATTGTCTCCTTTCATTGAGGTGAATGGTTCATTTTTTTTTCTTTTCAGACGATACTAATACTCAGCTTCCAGAATTTGCTTTTCCTAATGTTTGTGCAGGCTAAAACAAGCACATTTTATAGACCAAAAGATCATGTTGAAGGAGGAGATATAAATTAGGAAACAGTATGGTGATCATTTCTAACTCAAATTGATTTCCAAAGGATGGTTGTTGAATATTATTAGCACTCTACTCTTGTTGGCAGCACAAAGTTCCATGCCTGTTGTTTGTGTGAAAGTGTAGCTTTTCCAGAGGAGGTAGATAGGTTACTCTGGATGCCAATAGCAATGACCACAGCCTAGACTCATGGGCTCAGCCTCGCCAAAATACCATACTTCAACAATGCATAGTTTGATGAAGTTTTGTATATAGAACAAAAGAAATAAGCCAAGGCACTTTGAAATACATTGGTGGGAGCATCAATTAGGAAAGCTTTTGAAAAGTGGGAACATGTTTTTTGACAGAATTCACTTATGCTGTCCAAGGGATCCATAGCTGTTAGCTTGGTGGAAGTTAGGCAGATATTGATGTTGTATTTTGGCTTAGGAATGGGTGGCAATCATAGAACTTGAGTGCATCCTGTATATAATGAGATTCGAAGGCTTAATAACAGTCAGTCTTGCCTATGTACCACAAACTCTATTGTGGTTATAGGAACGTTGAAAGGAGAAATTTTTATTTGAATGACAGTGCCTAGGTCTTTTTGAGTCCTCTCCTGGTCTTACTCATGGCCCAAAGATGTAGATGCTAGGGGGAAAATGTAGAATCAGATATTACCTCAGTGAAACTTAAAATTATATTTCTATGAATTTTTTCATGCCTTTAATTATACCTTGAAAATTCTCTTTAATTTAGCTCTACCTACTTACCCAGATTACAAGTCCAAGAACAGTCCCAATAAGTGATTTCTCTTTTGTTAAAGCTGTGAAGTTTATATTCTTTTGACTATTTAATTTATTACTCAGATTTTACCCATCTTGCTCCTAGTTTCATTATTCTATTCCTAGAACTGAAAAATTGGTGAACCTATTAATAGTTAAATACATGAGGATGATGGAATGTGGACATATATACTTTACTCCCAGAATAAACTGTCAGTTCTTTGAAAATGAGTATTACATTTTCTGTTTGTGTATTTCCACTGGTACCTTCCATAATGACTCAATAAAAATTGTTGACAATGTGAAATGAGGCTTCCATAAAAATAACCATGCCCATGTTAAAGATTATATGATGCTGACTGCCTGATTAGAACCACCATGATTGTGGAGAATTGCCTGCACATGCATATGTATGCATATATTCAGATATTTGCATATATTGCCCAGATCATCTTGGAAAATCTTTAGTCTCATCAATAGTCAGACAACATGGTGAGTGTGGAGTCAGAAGATGGTAAGAGCAAGAGGATTAGGAAGTTTGCTGTAAGAATTTGTCTCCTAGTTATGCCAGAAGCCACACTTATAAAGCGTTACCACCATACCTACCAAGCATGACCAGATCAAGTAAGACACAAATGGATATGACAAACTGAATAGAGAAACTCCTATAAGGCCTCAACCTTACACAAAGAACTGCAAGAAACTGAGGGAAGTTGGGAATGGGAGAGATGGTCCTCCCCAAGGAAGAGTTGCTTGTCCGCTGCCAAATGATCAGTGCTGAAAACATGCATACCAGTAACATTACATGGACTGAGTAGGCATGTAATAATAATGAGTGAAAATGAGATCATGAATTTGAAAGAGAGCAAGGAAGCATTTATGGGAGGGCTAAAGAAGGACAGGGGAGGAAGAAATGCTATAATTATGTTGTAATCTCCAAAAATTTAAAACGAGCTCAATAGGTACTTGATGAAAAAATAAAATGTTTTTTTTAAATACAAAAGCAAAACAACATTAAGGTCAAAATACAGTAGTTAAAAGAGAAGCAACCAATGACAAAAAGGAGAATATAAGATAATTTGAGATTTGCAGGGGTTGTAGTTGAGTGGATACATGTGGGACAAAGAACTGACTCCTCTTAAAATACATAGCACTTGAGATCCTTGTATCTGTCTGCCCAGGCATCTTTAGCTTATAAGTCAGCTGGAAATGAAACTCTGGAGAGGAAAAATGAAGTGACACATACCACTATGGTGTTTACATTTTGTGAAGAGCTACAACTGGAAGGAAGCATGGAGAATACTTCTAGAATGCTTGCATGCTCTCTTTGACTCGTCCCTATAGGGGCAGCTGGTCTTACCTGGACTACTCACATTTAAAAACTGATCAGCTGCATTTCCTCTTTTAATGTACATATGGCTAAGGGCTACATGTGCATTTCAGAAATTCAGATAGTTTTGATATTATGTTTTTTTTTGAAAGATTGGAGTGACTCCTAGTTTACTTCTAAATGTAATGGAAGGGTGAGGGTGGGGCAGTAGACACAATCGACCTCCTCTCTTTGCATTTCATGTAATCAAAAACTTAGCTCAGAATACCCAAGATAGAATTCACAGACCATATGAAGCTCAAGAAGAAGGAAGACCAAAATGTGGATGCTTCAGTCCCTCTTAGAAGGGGGAACAAAATACTCACAGGAGAAAATGTAGGGGAAAAGAGTGGAGCAGAGACTGAAGGAAAGGCCATCCAGAGAGTGCCCCTCCTGGAGATACATCCCATATACAGTCACCAAACCCAGACACTATTGCAGATGCCAAGAAGTGCTTGTTGACAGGAGCTTGATATAGCTGTCTCCTGAGAGGTTCTGTCAGAGCCCTACTAATACAGATGAGGAATCTTGGAGCTAACCATTGGACTGAGTACTGGAACCCCAATGGAAGAGTTAGAGAAAGGACTGAAGGAGCTGAAGGGGTTTGAAAACCCATAGAAAGAACAACAATATCAATCAACCAGACTCCCAGAGCTCCCAAGGACTAAGCCACCAACCAAAGAGTACACATGGCTCCAGCCACATATGTAGCAGAGGATAGCATTGTCTGGCATCAATAGGAGGAGAAGCCCTTGGTCCTGTGAATGCTCATTTCCCTAATGCCAGGGTGGTAAAGTGAGGGTAGGTGGGTGGGAGGGGGAAATCACCCTCATAGAAGCAGGGGGATGGGGGATTGGAAAGGGGGAACCAGGAAATGGGATAACATTTGAAATGTAAATACATAAAATATTGAATAAAAAAATTAAAAGCTTCCTTTTCCTTACATGATAGAGAAGCTGCTTTTCCTCACACAGGAGACAAGCCAGGAACACAGTGGACTTCAAGTATCCCATTACTAAAAGGATCACATCGTGCACAGTTGAGAAATGGCTTTTTATGACATGGATCCTTTCTTCCTGAGAAATCTTCAGTAATAACAAAGAATAAGACTCTACAATTGACAAAAAGAACCCCCACCCCACGCACACCCTGCAGTCAGTCTCATTCAAGGCTACTGGGAATAGATTAGTGTCTTTCTCTATAAAGGACTGGGTTAGAAACACATTATCGATTATCGATTATCGAGAAAGGCAGGGATGGGAACTGAAAGGGTGTCAGGAGGACTTGGAAGCACCTTAATGGAGAAGTTCAACTTCTACTGCCACATTCACCCTGGGCCTAGAAACTCAAAGAGAACCATTGTAAAGGCAACATAAGTCAGGGAAACAAGAGGTGGGAAGCTGAACAGGCCTTGGTCCACACTTGGTGTTTCTGAGAACAGCACAGTGAACCCCTCAGGTTCACTGAAGGTTTAAAACCGTAACTAAGTTATTAGTGAAGTTTTGTATAGAGAAACCCAGTCAATATTTAATCTTTTCTCCTAGCACCTATAATAAATTGTTAGTTCCCTTTTTATGACCTTTGGTTAATTTTTTTACAACCTCTTGGAATGTGCTCTGAGTAGGAAGGTCTAGTTACCATCTGAGAGCAATTAACTGGTGACACATGGGAGACTGGCAGAGTTCTCACTGCAGTTTTCACTTTTGAAAAGGACGAATAGCAGTCCCACTATAAAAGAGCTTAATAATCCCTGATATAATTTTAGGAATTCTCATAGGATCATCATTAAGACTTAAGAAGTCATCTATTTTTTCTATATAGCATCACTACAAGACAGTACATCTTCATAGATCTGCAGAGATTTGCTCCAAAAGGGTGGGCTAATACCTAGCTATTGTTATATGTGTTTAATAATAACAGGAAAAGTATAGTAAGTGCAGGAATCTTTCCTAAAATGAATTCTCTTGCAGCCTTGCATAAGAGCAAACCTGTTGCAGATTATATACTAATCTGAAGTAGACCATTTCAGGAAGATCACCTGCTAATTATTAGCTTGTCCCATTATGGCTCCTGACAGAGGAAGTTGTTTCAAGCCTCTTGGCTCACCAAGCAGCATTCTATAGTAGGATGAGGATGAGAGAGGGAGCCCATTAGCACTATGTAGTGTTAGGGTACCTAAGTTACCTGGATATCTTCTGAGCATGTATACTATGCCTGTTTCTATACTGTCAGTGGGGTTTAGACAAAATTGCAAGAGAAAGGCTTAAAGAGAAGTTTTACATGGTAGAAGGGGTCTTCTCACTTTTTGACTTCCATTCCTGCCTTATAGGGTATACGTGTATGTGTACATGCGCGTGCACACATGTGCACACATGCACACAAACACACACACGCACACACACACACAAATACTGTAAGACAAAACATGTTTAAAATGATTTATTGAACAAAAGCTGAAGAAATAAAAGTGAATACATTTAGAAAGTTAGAGAATGAAAGTAGCATGATTTCTAGAATGATGTCATAGTTCAGAGGACAGCAGTAAGTTCTCAATCAATATTGCCAATTATGAGGGTAGGCAGTTAAATATAGAGAAGTTTTAGGACATAAAAATGAACAGATTAGTTCATTGTACTATAACCATAGCCAAGTGTTTCAGAATTGCTAGTTTCTATTTCCTCTCTTTCCAGTTCTTATCCATTCTGTTTTGTGTCACCCTTAGAGACCCTCCACCTTCCTGGCTGCTGTTAATTATATTAGAGTATATTATACATTCTTACATTATATATTTAGAATGTTGCATGTCACTTCTACTTCACTATATTAATAGCTTTGCCCATTATGATTGCTGTCTTGAATCCCTTTATCCATATAGCACTAATAACTACAAAACGTTAAATAAAACTTGCAAATATGAGTTATGGCAGTTTTTTGAAGTAATCTATTTCTGCTAGCTTAATCTTAATATATTTAATTTTTATCTTTTTAATGTTAGGCATTGAAACTAAAGCCTTATGCCTCTTGGGAAATGCTCTACTACTGAGTTACACCTGTAGTTCCATCTTAGGTATTTTACATTTATGGATTCATAATGAATAGATATCTTCATTATATTTTATCTTGGTTCTACAAATTTTTCTAGATTGTATTTTCTTCTGCACAGATTTTATTTATTAATAATGATATATCATCATTAATTTTGACATTGACTTTGGCCTAATCCTCAATAAAGTTCTCTAGAATAACTACTTATAATTCTTTATTGTGATTTGCTCATGCTTGTGTTTGAGCTTATATATACAAGACTATTTCTCTGCCTGAAGAACCGCAGAAGACCCAGGGGCCGGGACTTATATTTAGTAGTTTATTAGACAACATTGTCCATTCAGTAGGAATCTTGTTGAAAAGTAGAGGGGAAATGCGCGCGTGTGTGTGTGTGTGTGTGTGTGTGTACATATGTGTGGCCACATTTTAGGGATGTGTGCACATGTACATGTGTTTGTAGATATTAAACATTATAGTTGACATTAGATGTCATCTTCATTGATTGCTTTCTACCATGTATATTGAGGTGGGGGGTCTGGCAATTGAGCTCAGAGCTTGCCTATTTAGCTAGCCAGCATGCTACAGGGATCCATTGCTTTGCCTCCTTGGTGTTGGGATTATTGGTCACCCATCACATCTGCCTAACTTGTATATGAGTGCTGGAGATCTGAATTTTAGTCGTGATGTTTGTGAGATAAATGTTTTTCTTACCGATCCATTCTTTAGTCTTCAAAGTATAGTTTCTGA
Organism: Rattus rattus; assembly: GCF_011064425.1. NCBI lineage: Eukaryota > Metazoa > Chordata > Mammalia > Rodentia > Muridae > Rattus > Rattus rattus. The sequence goes on from NC_046164.1 coordinate 1,015,959, forward strand.
AATGTAGATTGAACTCAGTGATCACTTTTTTAAGACAAAAACCAAGTGATTATGGTTCAACGATCTTTTTAACCATCTCTGGGATCACTTTCCTTAAATTCTGATAGCTTGTGGAAGTATTAAAACCTGGGTATTCTAGCCTTGGTTTTGCTACCACATATTCTGCTCTCTCTCTCTCTCTCTCTCTCTCTCTCTCTCTCTCTCTCTCTCTCTCTCTCTCTCTTTCTCTCTCCCCCTCTCACTCTCTCTCTCTCATACACACACACACACACACACACACACACACACTCTACACCTCTACATCTTTGCGTGTAAACTCAGAATAATGAATCTTTGTCAAAAGTAAAGTAAAATGTAAATAGTAACTACAAGTGATTCAAGTTGTTTGAGGAAAAATAGAGCATACTGAATTTCTTTGTCTATTTCCTTGGCATGAGATAATTTGTACTCACTGAGATGTCTGAAAAGATTGTTTGCATTAATTTTACCATGATGCAGGGTTAGTGCCACTTACAATTTTTTGTCTGTAGTTGTAGGAATGGTGTCCTGTGCTATTAGTAGCAGAGGTAGCTTAAGCTGAGGCTGTGTTTTTGGTGACTAAAGTCTGTTCCGTTGGAGCCATGGTTTCATCAGCTGAACAATCATTCTTGTAATGGAGTAACTGCAATTGTGGTGGGGTGATGGACACATGGCTCTGGCAGTAATTGTGACATCTGAAACTGAAGATGTAGAGGTTGTGGTGGCTGCTATGGTAATTATGGTTGTTAATGAAGTAACCCCAGATGTCGTGGCCAGTGGTTCCACAGATGTGATAGTAGCTATAGTTGTGGTGCCTATTTCTAAGGTTGTAGAATCAGCTGGAGAAGTTGGGTCATCAGTGGTGGAGCTGTGATATCTCTTCAGAAGTTCTATTTTTCTCTGGTTCATGGGGAAGCCTCCTGCTGTTGTAGTTCCAGAAGCCTGGGTGGAATTTTTACCCAAATTTCCATGTTCAGGGGTCAACGAGGGAGCCACAGAGATGGAAGTGGAGGTACCCACATGGGTCATATAGGCAGCAGCATTTGTGTTTCTGGGGTAAGTTATAGCCACACTGGTGGTTGTATCTGTTCTAGATATTGGGACAATAGCTCTTGGAAGTATTGTGGTTAAGGATCCAGTAGCTGTGGTGATAACTGTAGACACAGAGTTTATCTTTGAGATCGTGGAATCCGTTTGTAACAGCACTGAGTGATATCATATAAGCTACACGGTTGTGCCAATTGTTGATTTAGTGGTTCCCACATGCACTTGGGTTGTAGTTTCATTGTTCGTTTTCACTGCTGTTTGAGTGACAGCTGTAGTCACTAATGTGCTAGTCACATTTTTTACAGTTGTCACAGTGATAGGTACACTTCTAGTAGAACGTGCTGCAGGTGTGGTGCCTTGTAATGCATTCCTGGTAGAACCAACAGGAACAAAGGCAGAAGTTGTGGGTATTTTTGTAGTGGCAGGAGCAAGAGGTATGGCCATACTGGTTGATGACAGTGTGCTACCACGGGTGGTGGCCTCAATGCCCAGAGTAGTGAAACTTGTTTTCATTTTGTCTCCAGTAAGCACAGAGGTGGTGTTTGTAGTGGTAATGGGAGGTGTGGTAGTTATGTTTGTTGAAGTTGTAGAGGCAGCTTTAGTGGTTGAAGCATCCATGGCTGGGGTGGTGGTCTTATCTTTGGTGTTTACTTCAGTTTCTGAGCCCTCTGAGGTAGAACCAGATATAGTAGTAGAGGCAGAGGCTGAATGAGTTGTGGACCTAACCACTATGTCCATGGAAGTTGTAGGACTAGGGGAAGTACCTGGGTGTGTGGATTCTTCTGAAGGATTTGTGGATGTAGCCTCTATTGCTGAGTTAATGGTTGGTGGTACTAAAGTAGTAGTGCCAATCACCAGATCTGAAGTTGGTCTCTCAGTGGAAGAGGCTCTCGCACTGGTACTAGAAATCGTTGGGTTAGGTGAAGCCAACAATTTCTGAGTAGGTATTGGTTGTCCCCTCATAGATGCATTGAATATTTCCTCTGCTAAGGAAAGTAGTCTCTTTGCTTCTTCAAAGGTTTTAAGCGTGTTCTCCTCATTGAGTTTGGGGTGTTTGGTCTTGGATTTGCCTAACCTGTTATTTATTAGAGATGAGGTTTGCCTTTTCAGAAGTGACACTTTGGAATTAATCTTCCTAAGCTCTTTCTTTACAGCCTTTTTAGCGGCTCTCTGCTGTTTCCTTTGCTGTTGCTTTTCCTTTCTGGACTTACGGGACTCTTGTGTTAAGGATGAGGTTTGCCTTCTCTTAGGTGATAATTTAGCTTTTTTGAGATTTTTTTTAGTAGCCAAATTTTCCTTTATCTTTTGTCTTTTCTTTTGTAGCTTAGATGGTTGTTTTCTGCATGGCTTAGACTGGGTCCTTTGCAAGGTTTCTGAAGATCTCGTTCTAGGTTTAGATATTCGAGTAGCTGATCTAATCATAGGTTCGTTTACCTGTCTGTTAACTGGCCTGGACCTGTCAGATCTTCTCTTTCTAATTAATTTCCTAAGGTTTGAAGTTAACTTGTCAGCTCCTTTTTTAATCTCTGAACTAACTTTAGAAAATAAAGTCTTTACACTCTGAGCATTGAAGGGTGATGAAGAAGCCCTTCGGGAGAATCTGTTGGTAAGTGAGGCAGAATCATGAGACAAGGATGAACGTTGTTTGTCAAGCTGTGTAGATGAAAATTGGCTTCGTGATGTCTTGGAAGTTGACTTTTGGATGGGTTGACTGTTGATTGCCTTTTCTATTGTCTGCTTCCATGATTTCTGACTGTCACTGAACTGCAGGCAAAGAGAAGATATTATCAAATGAGATAATGAGTAAATGTTGTCATTTCATTCTCCTTTCAGGAATTGGACTACTCTTTCATTTTAGGAGGAGGTATGGCCTTTTTAAAACTACAGAATAGCCTAAAACATGGTATTGCATATAGAGCCACTCCTCATAAAGTTCAATTAGCAGCTACCAGTATCTCAGAAAATCTTTATGAAAACTTCCAAAACAAGCCTGACAATTTCAAGTGGTTCCTAGAAATGAATGAAGTGTTAAAATAATGGTCTCAGTTTGACAGCACCACATGTATCCTTCCCCATGTTGCCACAGCACTAAACAGTTTTCGCTGGGATACTAGTTTCTACATGGTGAAAAAGAACTGGAAGAAATCTACTTCCCCATTATTCCTTGACACTTCTTATGAAGCCCCAGACTCACCTTATAGAGAACATTTGGAGAAATGGAATTGCTAGACACCTTCAGTTAGGTAGAACCAGAATCAAGGTAAAAATCATAGCAGCCAGCACCGTGAGGAGTGGGCAAAGCACTGAGGAAGTGTGTATTGTGGATGTGGACAGAATAATGTCAAGGACCTTGATACTTTTTATTCATGGACTTGGCAAAACCTGGTCCAGAAACTATTAGCCACAGCTTGCTCCTTACAAATGTTTATAGCTTAAGACTATTCTTCTATAGTCTCTCACAGAGTCCATCTAACCCTTCCTTTTAGTGCTGCTCATAATTAACTTGCTGAGTTTCTGGGTTGTGCCTTCACCCAATCCCAGCTTTTCTTTAGGTTTTGTTTTGTTGTTGTTGTTGTTGTTGTTTCTGCAGTGTTTGCCATTTCTTCATTCCCATATTATTTCAATCAGGTTTCCAGGACCAATCCATGCAGGTCACAGCATGGGACACTGTTAGTCCAACGTTTCTCTCCAGCTTAGTGTCTGAGTAGACGCCACCCAAGTGCATACACTGCCTGCAGTACCTGCCAGGCTAAGCTGACTGCTTTCAGAAAACGGGATGGGGTTTCGATGGGATTTGAGTTCATAGACAACTAGCCTCTAGAATCAATCTTTAAAGCTCCCCTCTTGCCTTCAAGACAGACTGTACAGAGAGGTTCCTGCTTTTATAAATTTTACAGAAAGGAAGAAATCTGTTTAACCGAGAAAGTAAAAATGCATAAAATCTCTTCATATCTCTGCCCTAATAATACAGATGTCTGTATCCAGACACTAGAAAGAAGCCTGAACACCCCTGCTTGGAAAGCAGATAGGATAGCTCTAAATCTTCACTTCTCATTCCGCTCCTTCAAATCCAACTCCCAAGTCTCATCCCAGCTCTACAGCAGCCTCTTCTTCCTCTCAGCCCCTGTCAATCACACAGATCTTACTTTCCAAACTTCCCTCCCCCTATTCCTTGATTTATCTCAGCTTCCAAGTTCAGCAGGCATTCCCTGCAGCCCCACTCTAGCCAGGAAAAGAAGTAGTCAAATGGCACTTCTTTACCCCTTCTTTCTCTTTTCCAAATTCAATCCCCCAATCTTATCCCCAGCTCTGTAGAAGATCATCTGCTGTGGCCTCTCCTTCCTTGATGCCCTTCTCTCTAGTGGATCACATAGATTTCCTCCAACCTTCCTTCCTACTCATCCTATTGTTCCAGACTCCAACTTCAGCAAACATTTCCTAGGAAGCCTCAAGTTAAACCTGACAGAGAAGCAAGTAGGTTAGTGAAGCAGATAAGTTGAATAAGAAAAAGGGCTGCTGGAAGTGTCTCCATTCTTGACCTCAGATTGTACTACAGAGCTATAGTAATAAAAACAGCCTGGCCTTGGCACAAAAGCAGACATGTTGACCAATGGAATCAAATCAAAGACCTAGACATAAATCCACATAATATTGACACCCGATTTTTGATAAAGAAGCCAGAAACACACACTGTATGTACAAGAATATGAATAGATCCATACTTATCACCATTCATAAAGTTCAACTCTAAATTGATTAAAGATCTCAACACAAAAACAGATAAACTGAACCTTACAGAAAAGAATGTAAGGAATAGCCTTGAATTCATTGGCACAGGAAAATATATCTTGAACACAATGTGGTTAGTGCTGGCACTAAGAGCAACATTTACTAATGGGACCTCATGAAACTGAAAAGCTTTTGTACAGCAAAGGACACTATCATTAGGACAAAGCAGCAACCTACAGAAAGGGACAGATTTTTGCTAACTACACATCTGATAGAGGTTACTATCCAAAACATATACAGAACTAAAAAGCAAAAAACAAAAATAAAAAAATCTAGATATCAAGAAAACTCAATTAAAAACTGGGGTACAGATCTAAACACAGAATTCTCAAAAGAGGAAACTCAAATGGCTGAGAAACACTTAAGAAATGTTTGACATCCTTAGCCTTCAGAGAAATGCAAATCAAACTACTTTGAGCTTTCATCTTATAAGAGTATCTAAGATCAATAAAACAAATGACAGTTCATGCTGATGAGGATGTGGAATAAATGGACCAGTCCTCCACTGCTGGGGGAACAGCAAACTTTTACAGCCGCTATGGAAATCAGTGTTCCCCAGGAGTTTCTCAGCAATGAGTTCCTCAGGAAGATGGGAATTGATCTACTTCAACATCAAGCTATACTATTGTTGGGCATATACCTGAAGGTTGCTTCATTCTCCCACTGACACCATGTTCTTTGCTGCTCTATTCATAATAGCCAGAATTTGAAAACAACTTAGATGTCCCTCAATAGGATAACCTGCAAAGAACTGTAGTATATTTATTTACATATCGAGATATTACTTAGCTCTTTAAAAAATGAAATCAGGAAATTTGAAAGTAATCGAATGGAGCTAGACAAAATCATTCTGAGGAAGGTATCCCAGCCCCAGGAAGTCAAATATGGCATTAGGCAACTCAGACTGTTGCCGAGGGTGTAGGTTGCTCTTCACGAACTGATGTGAAACCTCACCTACGTTACATATTGAAAGTGGGGGAAGCTGAGCTTCTGTCTAACTTTCATAATGCTGTGTTCTCTCATCTTTGTTACAGAAAGGTATGCCAGCAAGACGGAAACATAAACGCCAGCCTAGCTACACAAATCATTTGATTTATAATAGTGTCCTGCCTGTAAGATATGTGAACAAGATGGCATGAAGCTTGTGAGGAGAGTGATTAACCAATAATTAATTTGAATTCAGGCTCACTCCATGAGGTGGAGCCCACCCCCAAGGCTGCTTATATGACCGAGAACCTGAGACTAGAGAGCCCAGGGACCAAGGGAAAACCTGAACAACTCTGTTCTTCTAAAAACCACAGCAATCAAATGACTCCTAATGTCTTCTGCTCTACTCATAGATCGGTGCTTTGCTCAGCCATCATCAGAGAAGCTTCCTCATGGAAGATGGGAATTGATGGGGACAAACACAGAGATCCACACTCAGACATTGTACAGAGAATCAAAGACCTACTAACACTCAGCCTTAAACAAGATGTCTCTATGAAATCCCTCTCCTCAGGGCTCAGAGAATCCTGCAGAAAGGACACCAAGGAAACAAGGCCTATTAGATAGAATAAGTTTGACATAAATGAATTCATAGAGACTGAGGTAGCATGCACAGGGCCTGCATGGATCAGCATCAGGTTGGCTCCTAGAGCTGAGAGGAGAAGTAGACACATGCCCTTATCTTTAACTCATAGACTATCTCTAGTTGAAAACTACTTGCAAATGAAATTTTAGTTTTCTCTAAGGGATCTTTATTGGGTAAACAACCTACTCTTAGGGGTAGAGTGCATGCCTAGGAGTAGGTGGCCCATAATGAAAGAACTCAATGTCATTTTTTACAGTTCCCTGTCTCATAATGTCAAGGTTTTACTTTTTAAATATCTTAAATCTAATTTTAATTTAATTCTGTGTCATTTATGCATCAATGGTTTTTGTGTTTTCACCTTACAGGTCCTTTGTATGTTTATATTACGGCTTCCAGTGTAGTGTTTTTATGAGCTTTCTGAGTGTGTGAATGTGTAGGTTTCTGCATTTATATTTGTTTTTTGTGCTTTTTTTCTAGGCTCTTTTCCTTCTGTTTGCTTTGTACTCTTCTGATGTGTTATTATCCCTTAGATGTCTGTTTTCTAACAAGAAATAGAGAGGGGTTAGATTAGGATGAGAGCCATGGTGGGGAGGAACTGGAGGAGAAGGAAGGGAAACCTTAATCAGGATATAGTATATGAGAAAAATTACTTTCAATAGAAGGAAAAAATCCAAGACCTAAGCATCCAAGTTCTACTGTCAAAAGCAGCTTTCTCTGGGGGTTATTGACTGCTGTGGAAAAAATTTGTAATAAATTATAGTTGAGTAAAATTGACAATATGTAAAGACCAACTGTAATTCTAAAAATGTTTCCAAAGGAGAGCATAAGGAACAAAGGAATATTTTCCAATTAAATCGGAACGGAAAGACCTCTACCAACCCTGTGAAAGAACAGCAGGTAAACAGAAAGGCATAAAATCGAAAGCACAGTTTCACTCAGAGCATCAAGATCAAAATCTACTTTTACAAGTCATGTTTCAGATGAGTTGAAAGTGAGAGCTTATAATCATCATGGTTTCTCTTTATCTAGGGTCAATTGAAGACATTGGTTGAAGGGGCTATTCCCCTTGTCTTAAATCACCTTTGTCTTAAATGGGAAAATACTTTGTAGCTTTTGATCCTAAGGATGCAGATAACAGAAACAGATGGTGCACTTCAGAAGAAATCTTGCTTCACCTGGAGATGCTGGCCCAGCAGGGGCACTAAGGAGCAGGGCCTGGCCACTGAGGAGCATGGTGTGGACATTAAGGAGCCTTCACATTTCCTTTGTAAATTTAATTCCATATCTTCTATGTTTATTCAGAGTCTTTTCTCTCATTCCTTCTTCTTCTCACACAACAGTCTGCTTTTCCATACTCTTCTTTATTCTCCTTCTATCTCTCCCTTTATTTAGCTCTCCCCTTCCAAAGTCCAGTTGATGATTTATTTATTTATTTATTTATTTATTTATTTATTTATTTATTTATTTATTTATTTATTTATTCGTTTGCTTATTCATTCAGACATTCTGTGACAGGGTCACACTTGATGCCTAGGCTATCCTTGAACTTGCAGTCCTCCTGCTGCCTGGGATTCATCTGCTGCAGGTGAGCGCTACCACATGTTTTCAAATAGACTCATGCCCATGAACGTTGGAAGAAAAATTGTTCTTGTTCGTTTTTACCTTGTGTTGATCTATCCTGGCTTCTAAGGACAATGCCATCATCTTACTTTTAACCTAACCCTAATTTTACATAGCCTTTAATTTTAGGCAGTTGTTATGGTTTTTCAAGAGACTCGGAACTTACCTGGAAGCAAATGGCGAAGGCCAAAATGAGTCCTGGTAGAATCAAAGTCTTCATCCTGTCTTTTTAACACCTTAGGGGAGAAAATCAGAAAAATGTATGCCAGGTTCTTGACAAGGCTATGATGACTTTAAAGCCCCTCCCAGTGATTTTAAAAGGGGGATAGTTTAAGAACAAGTACTTTTTTTCTCCTTGAGTTGGATTATAAATAGTTGTGAAATTTAAGCACATGTTTCTCTTATTGAAATAATTTTATCATACAATATATTTTCATTTTTTTTCTTTCTCAATTCTTCCCAGATTTCCTCACCATTGTATGCACACAACCTTATGTTCTTTTTCTCTCTCCAAAAAACAACCACAAACAAAATTCCACAATCAAATGACAAGAAACTGTAAATATACACAAAAACCCCACAGAAGCATAAAAAAAAGCAGAAACCAAATATATGAGAGAAAAAAGAACGGTAACATAAAACAAAAACAAAAGCAAAAAGGGGACAAAAAGTCTACAAAAGCACTGTTGAGTTTGTTTCACACACATGTTTTAAAGATACCATCATTCTTTTCAACAAGCTCATGGATGACTCTCATCTGATGTACTATTAACCTCTGAATTCAGTTTCATTTAACTTCGCTTGGAGGACTATGTGTGGCGTGTGGCATACGGCATGGTACTCCATGTTTTATGTCAGGTCAGACTTGTAAAATCAAGAAACTCTTTTAAGTTATCTAACCTTTTTTTCTCAATACATAGGTTTTCTTCTTTAGGTTCCTCTATATAATTTCCTGAAAACATTTTATGTCATTATCCAATATTTGTGTGCTGAAAACTCATGTTGAATGATATACAATTCCCATTGAAAGGTACTGAAGAATCAAATTTATTTCTGACTGTGCTAGTCTAATTCCTAAGGATTTGGTTCTTCCTAACACTAAGAGGTATATGATGGAATGTATACAGCTGTCCAGTGTCTCCCTCTACAATGTCACATTCCTTGCATGGATATGCACAGCAACTGGCATTAGAATTTAGTAAATGGAAAATGGGAATGAGGTATGAGAGCAGTCTGTATCTATGTCTATCTTGGTGTAGCTTTACCTCAGGTAGTTTGAGGCGTGTGAGCACAGTTTTGGGCCCTCGGCTTCCCTGCCCTTAGTGTAAGAGATGAACCTAAAGAAAGGAGTTTACTGGTCATGCGAGCCATTACGTAATTCAGCAAATACTTTGATTTCCTAATATTTACTAGGCACTCTAAGGGGAGGCATTGGTGTTAGAAAAAAATGATACAATGCCCCTACATTATGGGTACCTTTATTCTCACGATTAACAAGACTGTTTCTGAAGGAAAGTAGGACCCGGAGTCCTACTTTCAACTGACACGATAGCCACAGTGAATTTTATGAAATGTAAAATTGGTTTTAATTTTTGAGGAATCTCCATACTACCTCCGATAGTACCTGATCTAATTTACATTGATTAATTAATGTGATTCAGCTATACAACTTTTGGACTCTAAGTCTGCATACAGGATACAGTAGAAATACCTGCACAGCCCTGTTTACTCTTCTGTTATGGGATCACCCCAAACGCCAAGCAATGGATGAGTAGCTAAAGAAAATGGGATACAGATACACAATAGGTTCGTATTCAGCAAAAAGGAGAACGCACTAAGGTATTTGTAGGGAAATGAAGAAGTTGGTGAGTATCACAGTAAGTAAATCAGATTCAGAAAGACAAATGTCAAGTTTCCACTCACATGTGAAATTAGGATTGAAAAAAATGACATGAAAATAATAGAGAAATTCTTTGGGAATAGGAAGGGGACCAGTGAGGGCAGGAAGAATAACAACAAAGTACTCAAAGGAAGGAATATAATCAAAGTACATCATATCATATACACATACATATTTATGGAAATGTCATGATAAAAAATTACTTTGTGCAAATAATATATGTATAAAGTAGAAAATACAAACCTGATTATTCTAGTTTCAAAGTTAAAAGTTTTTGTTGCTTCCCATTGATGTTTATTCTATAGACGAAAAAATAAAAAAGTCTATAAGTGGCTTTAAAGGAATTTTTAACAATTACCTGATAATACTCATTTATGCCTCACTGTGTGTATTCGAGCATGTGTGCATATGCACACACACACATATATGTGCGTGCGTGTGTGTGTGTGTGTGTGTGTGTGTGTGTGTGTGTGTTCATGATGATATTTTCTTTCTCTAACTCTTTCAGATAACCTATCACAATCACTGCAGTAAGGCTTTGCCTATATATTGGTTCAGACCCAACCAAGTGAGCTAATTTGGTTTGATGTCGAAGAGCTTCTCTAATCTTTAGCAGCAGTGCCTCTATTCCTCATTCTGGCTTCATACAATTTTTAAATCCTGAGTTTCTTTCAAAGATTTTCTTTTTTTTCTTTGATAGATTCTGGGCACTGTTTTCTATGACAATGTCCAATAGTATAATTTCCCCTTTAGTTAAGACTGTCTAGAATTGAACTCATTAATGCCACCAGCTTCATCTTGGTTAGAAAACAGACATTAGCCAAAGAAAGCGTGTTCTGCTGTGAAGGTGTCCTAGAAGACCTAGAACTGTTCATACAGTTACCTTGGTGCAGCAAACTCCTTGGTTTACTTTGAGTTCATCCAGTTCCAACAATTGGATGTCTCCAAATGAAGAACCAATGGAGTCTTGTCTCTAATAAAGCAAGCCTGCCTTCCCTATGTCCCTCCTACTTTCCATCTATTGGCTATGGTGCAGAGTAGAGTCTAGGAAAAATTAGTGTGTGTGTGTGTGTGTGTGTGTGTGTGTGTGTGTATTAATCAGCTTATCCTTGAATCATTTGCTGTTTAAATTTTTTCTCCCAGAAACACTACAAACTCTCTTATCTATATTTTTGTTGGAAGTCATAAGAATAAACATGATCATTAACATCATAAATTAGCACAAAGGCCTTTATGTTCATTGGTTAGTTTAATTTATTATTGTTTATTATTGTTCTAGACATTTTTAATTGTTGTTAAAGATTCTAAACTTGATCAGTTACATTTATGTAGTTTGTTTCAGTTTTCCGAAGTATAATATAAATGAAGAGATCAATGTTAAAAATAACATCCTAAGAGTATGTGGTCTCTTCTCCATTGGTACAAATACATGCTTAAGCTTTTAAATCCAAAGTGTTTGTTTTAGAGAATTAAAAGTTACAGATAATCCCAAAATTTAAGCGTGTATATTAAATAATTACTATTCTGCTTTCTGAATCATTATTCAATTGCTGTTACAATGTATATGAAAATATAGATGATTTTTATCTGTAACTGAGAAATAGTATAATAGCTTTTGTAAGACAATATATTAAACTAACTATATTATATTATATTATATTATATTATATTATATTATATTATATTATATTATATTATATTATAAGAACACCAGCCCCAGAATCAGGAAGCTTTGTGCTAGCCCTTATACATATTGTTTTAACTATCCTATAACCTAAATTCATTTGTAAATACTGTTTTTTCTTATCACCCTTGTGCTAGTTACCTGCAAAACCAAAAGAAAAGATTTATGGAAATATGTTGTAAAATTAAATGCCATTATTATAATTGTTATTTTAAAATTTAGTTTATTTGCACATTTAATTTTCCTAATAATGTTTGTTATATATATTAAATATAACATTTAATTTCATTATTATTAGATTTAGAAGTAAATCTACTTATTCGACAGATATTTATTAGATCCTCCATTATGGATTAAGAAATAGGACTCATTCCTGCATTGGGTGGCTGTGGATGGATTTGTTGAGGAGGTGGATCAATGGAGGACAAACAAGGGCGTTTCCACTTTACACAGCAAGTGTGTGTGCTTCCACTCAGCTATTTCTCTTGGATAAAATTTCCCTATTATCTTGTTCTTCAAGGACTGTGTGGAGGTTGGAAGACAGAGTTTGGCTACACTTGAATCACTGGGTATGTGCTTGATAAGCACTCTAATAAAGCGTGTATAAGCTGTGTTGTCTTTCCTGAGAATTGAGGTAAGAACTTGCAAGTGAGGAAAAATTACATATAATTATGACGGTTCCACTGATTTCAGTCATAATAAAATTTACCTCCCTTTTCTCTTAGACCAATCAAACAATATCTCTTATAAAGCCAGTGTTATTTTAGGTTCATGGTTCTCATTTTGACTGAATGTTGGAATAGGAGAGAGGATGTTGGAAGCTAAGGACTTTGGTGACGTATTCCTCATTTCAGTTTATAGTTGACAATTTCATGAAGAAAGTCCTTATGTAGCACCTTATCATATTACAGGCTTAATGTTTATATTAAAATTACTCATGCATCCATCAATGTGACTTCAAGAATATTCAGAAAGCTTTAGGAAAATAAATCTAGTTTGTTGTTAACAAAAATATATCACAGAATTATTAACACATTATTTACATGGAAAACACTAACTCAAACCTGTTAGTCAAGATCGTGTGAAAAATTAAAGAGCTTCAAATATAACAACGATGGGAATGATATTGCTGTACAGCTTAACATCTGATAACCAGAGAAGAACACTTTAGAACAACTTGCCCACAGGTTCCCAAATAACATGTTTAGAAAAACAGGCATTGGAAACAACGGAATAGTAGAGAGGTTAAAGGAAAGATAAATATATGACGTATATTGTTGAAGAAAGAATAAAAGTGATTGGAGAAGTTGAACCTACAATTTTAGGTCGACTTTGAAGAGTAAAACTTTCTTCTTCAGAAAGAAGAATTTGTTGATTTAGATTCATTTAAAGAATAAGTATATGTGCCAAATATCTAGATATTTACATTATAACATAATATATATTGAAATGCTAGAAAATAATTTTATCCAATAACAGAATGGATTAAATTCCAAAGTAAGAAATCCCTTTTGCATTCACTGCTGTCTGAGAATCCTGTCTCTGCTCACCATTGCTGAACTTGGTGTGTCACCACAATCATGCTTTGGATTATAATATTTCTGAGATTCAGAGAAACGTATTTCTTCTAGCAGTTTTAATGTGTCATTTGATGCAGAATTAAGAGTTGAATCAGAATTTAAACAAGTAAACATATCAGTGTTGCTTCTGAAGTACTAAAGCAAAGCAATTTGGCTTGGATATTAGAAATATTTAGATTATGTGTTGTTAAATGTTATCCCAAGGGTTAAAACTTTCATACAGCAAAGTAACTACAATTTATTATTTTAGTAATCATAGTGTGACCAATGATGAAAATAAGAAACACATCTGTTAATATAAGAACTGTATCTATTCTTTCGGTGCCAGGTGATCTTTTGATACACGTATATATTGTATGATATTTAAATCAACTTAACCCTAACCGCCTCTTAATTAACCATGCTTTTTTTCTGTAGGTTTTTCAGATTGAACATGCTATGCAAGCACTCTACTACTGAGCCACACTCAGGCTTTTTTAGTTGAATATTTTATCCATTTACATTTCAAATGTTATCCCCTTTCCCTATCTCCCATACCTTCTTCCCCAACTCCCTGCTTCTATGAAGGTTCTCCCATTGCCACCCACCCACTCCCTCCTCAACACCCTGGCATTTGCTTACACTGGGGCATTGAGCCTTCATAGGACCAAGGGCTTCTCCTACTGATGCCAGACAATGCCATCCTCTGCTACATATGTGGCTGGAGTCATGGGTCCCTCCATGTGTACCCTATGGTTGATGGATGCGAGGGTGATCTGGCTGCAACATCTGTCACCCCATTGATTACCAGTGTTGATTTGGCCGATCTGACTGACTAGGCAGGTGCCCCCTTCCTCCCTCACCGCTCTGTGTGCGTCCCTCTTGAAGGTGCACACTTGGTCGAAGATAGCCCTCCAGGAATAGAGGAGGACCGGTCTTTGGTTGAGGGTATAGGAGTGGCTGTGCTCCCTGTTAGAACCTCCAAACAAGCTCTCAAGGCCCACACTCGGGCTTTTATCTTGGAATCACCCACTCTCTCTCTCTCCCTTTTTTTAAACTACATTATACCAGTCTGTAGCTGAACTAATTCATAGCAGCTTACCAGACTTTTTTCGTCTGTCTAACTAAATGTCCTCTGTCCAATCTCTCTTCTCTCTTCCTAGACTCTAGCCATCATCGTTGCCCTGGAAGCCAAGAGCCATTCCGATGAGGCACAGGCCAAAGTGAGAGATCTTCAATTTCTAGTTAATGTTTAAACATATGCAACTCCGGGGACTGGGATACCCTTTCCACTGCATTTGAATAGCAATCTGTTTGGTAAAGATCAAAGTATTTATGGACCCCTGCCCAGTGCCCCTTTAAACATTTTAACATTCATTTCCTACTTTTGAGAATATAATAACTACAATCCTTCCCACGACCCCTTCCATGTACCCCTCTTGCTCTTTTTCAAACTCATGACCTTTTTATTCATTAATTGTTACTGCAAGCATTTATGTACATGTATATACTCATATATTCCTAAATCTGACTTGTTTCGTCTGTATACTGTTACTTGTCTATGTTTTCAGAGTTGAGCATTTGATGTGGGATAACGAATTGGTGAGCTTTGTTCCCTGTCATTTAGCTCATGATTGGGCAGATATGTTGGCGAGACTCTGGGTGTATCTTCTGACATTACTAGTAGACACAATTTCACAGCAAACTCCCTGATCCTCTGGTTCTCATAGTCTATCCACTGCTTCTTCCACGAGGTTTCTTGAGGAATGTGTTGTAGATGCACCCATTGCGACTGGAGTTGCACCCACAGTGACTGCGTTACACAACTCTGCATTTTGATTGGTTGTTGTTTCCTTTAGTGGTTTGTGTTGCAAAGAGAAGTTTCCTTATGGAAGGGTGAAGACAATGATTTTCTGCTTTCCCAGGAGGTTCAGGAAACAGCTTCCTTCATTTTCTAGTAAAGTGATCTTTGCTTCTTTCCAAAACAATTCTTCTTTACATGAACAGTGCTGGAGTTACCAGCCAATTCTATTTGTTAGCTAGAGAGTGGCTTTGAATGTCTGGATGAAGGAACCTCAGAAAATACTTCTTGATGTGTCCCAGTAGGAGGAGCTCTCTTTCTGGGGGGTGGGGTGGGGTGGGTGGGGTGTTTCAAATGAGTGTTTTATTTGAACCTTTAATGCCTGAGATGGGTAGTAAATTCCTAAGATGCCTTCAATGAATCTTTTCTGTTATCCCAGTGCAAGGTACTTGGCTATTTATTTACTTATTTACATCACAAAGCTGCCCCCACTTCCCTTTGCAGAGTTCCTCCCCCATCCCCTTTGCCTCTGAGAGGGCAGTGACAACCATATCCCTTCTCCCTGTTGCCTTGGTGCATCAGGCTCTGCATGATCAGGTGCATCCTCTCCCATGGAGGACAGACATGACAGCCCTCTCCTACATATTATCAGGGGCTTCAGATCAGCCCACGTATGCTCTTTGGTTGGTGGCGCAGTCTTTGGGAGCTCCCAATGGTTAGTTGATACTGTTGGTCTTCCTGTGGGGTTGTTTTCTCCTTGTGGGTCTCAATCCTTGCACTAACTCTTCCACAGGGGTCTCTGACTTTCATCCAATGTTTGCCTTTCTGAGGACTACTATCCTAGACTCCTGTCCTCAACCATAGCATAACATCATTAGTAGTGTGAGGGATCCCCTGCCCATGGCATGGGTCTCAAAATAGGCTGGTCAATCGTTAGCCATTCCTTCAATCTCTGCTCTGTCTTTGTCCCTGAATTTCTTTTTAGACAGGACTAATTTTGGGTCAAAATTTTTGTAGGTGTGTTGGTGTCCCTGTAAGCATTTTGTCTAAGCTCTGCCCGACAGTTACCTGTCAACAGCCAGGTATGCCTGACTCACTATAAAAGGGGCTGCTTGTTCCTTCCTTTCTCTGTCTCTCTTGCTCTTGCCTTCTTGCTCCCTCTCTGTCCTCTTGCCCCTTCCCCCTCCATCCCTATTCCCTTCCCCTCTCTCTATGTACTCATGGCAGGCCTCTCCTTCCCTTCCCTTCCCTTCCCTCCCCTTCTCTTCTCTTCTCTCCCTCCTCTCTCTCCTCTCTCTCTCTCTCTCTCTCTCTCTCTCTCTCTGCCTTTCTCTGCTACTACCACTCTCTTGACTCCCTTCCCCATGCCTTGAATAAACTCTATATTATACCATTCTGTGGCTGGTCCATCACGGGGAAGGGATGTCTCATCATGGGCCCGAGGAGGAACCCCCTCCCCTATACCTCACCACTCATCCATAAAATATATCCTCATTGTCTTCATCTTTTTACAAACACATCAGTCCCCATCCCTCCAGTGGGGGTCCTGTCTGGCTCTTGGAGATAGTCTCTTCAGGTTTATATCCTAACTTTTGGGCACTTCTGCTAAAGACACCTGCATTGACTTCTGGGAACTTCCCTCATCCGGGTCTCTGGGACTTCTTAGAGAATCCCCAATCCCAGGTCCCTGGAAGCTGCATATTTCCTTCATTCTCCTTGCCTTCTGTGGCTCATTCCTGTCTCTCTCCATGCCTGATCTTGGCCCCCTATTCCCCTATCCCTCTCTTCACCCATCCAGGTCTCTCCCTCCCTCTGCCTCCTGTGACTGTTTTGTTCCCCTTTCTAAGTGGGATTCAAGCATCCTCACTCGGGCTTTTCTTCTTTAACTTCTTTGGGCCTATGGGGTATATCATGGGTATTCTGAACTTTTTGGTTAATATCCACTTATCAGTAAGTACATACCATGCATGTCCTTTTGGGACTGGTTTATCTCACTTAGGGTAGTTCCATCCATTTGCCTGCAAAATTCATGATATCCTTGTTCTAATAGCTAAATACTACTCCATTCTGTAAATGTTCCACATTTTCTGTATCCATTTTTTGGTTGAGGGACATCTGGGTTGCTTCCAGTTTCTGGCTATCACTAATAAAGCTGCTATGAGCACGTGTCCTTGTGGGATGGTGGAGCACCTTTTGGGTACATGCCCAGAAGTGGTATAGCTAGGTCTTGAGGTAGAACTATTTCTAATTTTCAGAGAAACCACCAGGTTGATTTCTAGAGTAGTTTTTACAAGGTTGCAATGGAGGACTGTCCTTCTTTCACTATATCTTTACTAGCATATGGTGTCACCTGAGGTTTTGATCTTAGCTGTTCTAATTGGTGTGAGGTGGAATCTCCCACCTATCATTTTGACTTGCATCTCCCTGATGACTAAGGGTGTTGAACCTTTCTTTTAGTGCTTCTCAACCATCCAAGATTCCTCTGTTGAGAATTCTCTGTTGAGTCCTGTACCCCATTTTTAAATTAGGTTATTTGTTTTTTTGGAGTCTAACTTCTTGATTTTCTTATATATTTTGGATGTTAGCCCTCTGACAGATGTAGGGTTAGTGAAGATCTTTTTCCCAATCTGTAGGTTGCTGTTTTGTCCTATTGACAATGTCCTTTGCCTTACAGAAGCTTTTCAGTTTTATGATGATCCATTATTAATTCTTGACCCTAGTGCCTGAGCCACTGGTGTTCTGTTGAGGGATTTTTCCTGTACTTGGCTTCTTTTTAATGCTACATATCTTTCTAACAATTGGGCTTTCTTTGCCTGTGACGTTAAATGTCCTTCCTCTTTTTGGGACAAACCACACTATCTTCAAACTCTTCTCTCTGCTCTTTATTTGTGATTCTCACAGTAAACCAGCCAGTGACAACCCTGCCTCAGATTCAATGCTATTTTGCCTGAGATTTCTTTCACAAACTTAGTTTGTCATCTTTAAAGTAGACTTCCAAGAAATCCTCCCACACACTCTCAACACTGGTGAAAAAAAATGTAGACACACTTTTGTTACGATGTGCCAGGCATGGACTACAGTCCCCTCCCAGTACCTTCCCTCTTCTTGTTTGAAACCTTATGGGTCTGGCCTTCACTGTTTATATTTCGATTGGCCTTCTGCTCTTCTGAAATCTCCAAGTCACTATGAACTTGTGTTTTCTGTATTCTAGGGTTTCCCTAACTATTTCTCCATATTTTTAAGTCTTTCCTGCAAATCTGTTTCAAAGGCCCAGACCTCATATATTTTTTTCTCCATCTTTATTAAATTGGGTATTTCTTATTTACATTTCAATTGTTATTACCTTTCCCAGTTTCCAGGCCAACATCCCCCTAACCCCTCCCCCTCCCCTTCTATATGGGTGTTCCCCTCCCCATCCTCCTCCCATTACTGCCCTCCCCCCAACAATCCTGTTCACTAGGGGTTCAGCCAGACCTCATATATTAAGTTGAGTTTAGTCACAGCATGACCCAGGCCTTTGGTACTAGTTTTTTATATTGGGAACTTTTCTTGCCATTGAGACAATATGTGGGAAATAACCTGAGAAATTTAGCTCACAGATTCAGATGTCAGTCCTTCATGAAAGGGAGCAAGTGGTAGAATGGAGTAGTTTATGTTATGTGACTAGGAAGCAGAGATATGGAGATAGAGGATGAGGCTAAGGAAAAAGAAATTAGCACCCAAGGTCTTAAACCCAAGTGGTTTCCTTTCTATAATTAGGCTCAACCTCCCTGACCTTTAGCTCTTCCCAACAGTGCTATTGTATTACATAAATACATCAAGGAACGAGCCCAGTCACATGGCCAGAGTCGTGATGAGGAAATCATTGATAGAGACAGATATACTCAGGGGTGTACTCCTCTAAGGCTTACCCTGGCCAACTTGGTAAGAAAGAAAAGTCATCGTGTTCAGTAGTAAACAGAATACCAGCCCTCAAAATATTTGCCATTTAAAATAACAAATTTCTACTAAACCTAATGAAATATGTTAAAGTTACACATTCGCAGGGGCAGTTTGATTGGAGAGGTCATCTGTGGCTTACTGGGTGATGGTGTCTACTGTGATTGTATCAGTTTCTAAGTCCTCTCTGTTAGAATCAGACACAGCAGTAGAAATAAGAGCATGTAGAGTTAGCCCTGCATTTGAGCAAGTTGTGGACTGAAGCAGCAGTTCCCTGGTGCATGAATTCTACTGCAGGTGCTGCTGAAGCTGCTGTGAATGTGGGGTGATTGCAGGAGAAACAGGCTCTGAGGATGTGTGGTGTGTGTGTGTGTGTGTGTGTGTGTGTGTGTGTGTGTGTGTACATATGCCATATATACATATGGCATAGTGGTGATAGTGTTTCTGGTGTTTCTGGTGCCTTGGGTGTAGCATTGGAAGTCTGAGATACAGTACCTATTGAATTAGTTGTGGCAAGCATCAGGGGATTTACTTTGGACACAACACTGCTGATAATACATTAAAGAGCCGGGGACTGTAGTGCTTACCAAGGATATCTGCTGTTGAATGAACACCTATGGTCCTTGTCAGAAGTTTTCTGTTAGTGTGATTTGTACAATTTTGCATATCTTAGAGACTATCATTCGTCAGTAAGAATGGGTAAGTTTGGTGCAAATGATACAGTAGCCTTTCTTTGTCCTGGATTGTAGACATTGACTGTTGGATAGTTGAAAACACTAATTTCACCTCTCAGCTGTAATTTGCAGGTGACTAGTTGTCTTTTCAGTTACAGTGAAATATGACATGAATCTGGCAGATACAAGGTTTGGTTTTGGATGCTCACACGTGAGCAGAGAGCCCTTTGTTGACATGGAACAAATAGGACTTGCATTGGGCTGGGGGAGGGGGATGGAGAAATTTTTCTATGCTAATGAAGTTTTGCCGTGGCTAACTGATGATTGCTGTTTTCTGCTGTCTGATTCAGTCTGACAAGTCTGCTGCCTCCCTCTAAATTCTAAAGCAATTGCTCTCAACATTCCTAGTGCTACAATCCCTTAACACAGTTCTTCATGGTGACTCCTAACCATGAAATTATTTTTGTTGTCACTTCACAACATTGAGTTTCAAAGTTTACACTGAGTTTTACTAGGTCTAAAGTGTAAAAATAAATTTTCTATGAAATAGGGAAGACACGAAAAAAAAAAGGTGTCTTAATGAAGTTGTGCATATTGTTGAAGGCTAATTGAATATATATGTTTTAATCCCAGTATTTAGGAAGTAGAGGCAGTTGGATCTTTGTGTGTTTCAGGCCAGCTTAGTTTACACGTTGAGCTCCCACACGGTCGGGGTTGTCTAGAGGGATTCTGTCTCAAAACAAAATGATTTGTAAGGAAGATGTTTGT
This sequence comes from Rattus rattus, assembly GCF_011064425.1. Lineage (NCBI taxonomy): Eukaryota > Metazoa > Chordata > Mammalia > Rodentia > Muridae > Rattus > Rattus rattus. The sequence continues at coordinate 1,036,331 of NC_046164.1, forward strand.
TTAGCTTTACATTTTATATGTTCATCATTGATAACGTTCATTTATTCATTTATTGAAAACATTTAACATATTTTCCGGGGGTGGGGGGTGGACTCTGTTCTTAGCACTAAAGACACATCACTACAATGATAATATCTATGCTGATAGAAAACCAGATGGTGTGTGTGTGTGTTGGGGGAGGTGACCTTATTTTCTGTGGAGTCCTCTAAGCAGATTCACACTTCAAGTACAGACATCATTGCTGTGATATCTCTTCTGAGCCACTTGGCGAAGTGATGTAACAGACATGCCAATAACAAAACAATACACAATGCCACCTTCTCATGAGATCGGCGCCCATTTGTTTCAGGCCGAAAGGCCATGTGTACTGCAGAGTATCCTGTGGATCCAATTTGTACTGATTTGTTTTCTTTCTGGAAGTTTTCCACTCACTTTAGAACAATGACCCTATATGCTCCTTCATGACATTTAAAATTGTTGTTTTGTTAGGTAAGGGGACATAGCCAAGAAGGGGTGAGAGGCTCTTTGTCCTATGACACCAGGAAAAAAAGTGTTCAGTTTCATGGCCTTCTGAGGGAAGCATCTGGTTCTCTGGTTTAGCCATTGTGTTCACATGGACTCTTCCTCCTGGGGTCTGGATGGCTGACAATGATTGTGGAACACAGTCACCCATGTTGGTTCACAGTATATGTTTGCTGATACTTTTGTTTCTTCTCTCTTGTGAATATGAGACATTTCTCTTTTAGCCAAGGAGAATAAATCTATTTAATTGGGTTAAAGTGATGAAAAATGACAAATAAGGTTTTATTTAGAAGAGTGGTTCTAAAAAGTGGGGTGTTCAGGGCTTGATGCTTGATCCTCTTTGCTACCAGTTATTACTGTGAGTTATTACTGGGTACATCTTTCATATGGGTGAAATGCCATCTTACCATGTCTTAAGTACATTGTTTTGCTGACCTTGACATATTCTTTACCCTTCAGGCTGACTTATCCCAGCATTTACTTGATCTTTCTGCTAAATTACTGAATGAATAGGCATACTAATCTTAACATTATTAAAACACAATCTAAATTTTTGTTTCACTAAAATCACTAGCTGCACCTTTTGCCATCTTTAGTGGGTTTGCTATCGTTGTTTGGTTTTTGTGTAGCTTTTGTTTGAAATCTTTAATCAATCTGACCTCCTATCTCTTCTTCTTTTCACCCTTTATGCTTGGTTGACAAACAGGAGAGACTTTTAAAAAGCGTTCAAGATTCTATCATTTTGTCCTCCTTCTTCCAAAGAGTCCTCTCTCACATGGACTATTTAAATGGGACTCGCTGGTCTCCACTATATAAACCTCATAGCAAGGGTGTCATCTGCTTTATGATCGACATTTGATCCTTGTCCTTTCTGATTTTTCCAAGGCATGAGCCGGGTTACACAGTCCCCTGTGAAGTTGCTGCAGACAGATAGCTGAGTGTTTAGTGCTGCTTTACCCTCACTCCTTGCACACCTAGGGATTTATCCTGTGCAAAGATTTGGATCTCTGAATAATGTCTGTAAGATCTGTTTAGAAAAGAGGAGACAATTAAAGAAAACACACATCCCACCAATTCATAATCAGCTATATAAGTTATAAAGGAACCGTAACATGATGCCTTAGTATTTGGTACAGTTCAATGATTTATACACCATCTCTCGAAGTCAACAAAAGAAGATAACAACACGGTGTGTATCTATTTGAATTCAAGACCAAATTTTACCTCCTTGGGAAGAAAACAGTGATTTGGGGTGCTTTTGCTGTTGATCCATTATTTCCTTCTGTTTTGCAAAAATTTCAAGATAAACTTGGATCACTTTTCTAACATATAATTTATATCATGTTTAATATGTAAACCCCAATGCTATTAAATATGGTATTAATTTAGCCCAGTTATTAAAAATTGCTTACTCAAAGGTTAATTAGTTTTCATAAAGTTTTATAAAGAACTGTGGTTACTCTTGAGAATCTTCAATATTTTGACAAAATTAAGGTAAAATTTGCCTGATTCTACACAATCATATATTCAACTTGATGATCAGCTCTGATGAGTCTCTGAGAAATACTTATCGAATACAAAAAATGCTCACTTGAGCTTGCAAATGCATTAAAGCAAAGACGATTTCTGAGGTAACATAATTGTATTATAGTTTGTGTTCTTTAAACTTCATGATTATGTCCTTTATAAATCTCTATGCTGTGGCTAGACTCTATTTAATAGCCTTATTTTTTAAAAAAAGATAAATATTTATGATCTTGAGTATTTCTAATAAATAATAGGTTCATCTATCTTAAATAAGCTAAAAGTACATGGACCTAGTAGTCAATTTAACTTCAAAGTCGAATTCTTGGTTTTAAGATAATAAGGAAAACATAAGCAATTGTTTGAATGACTGTTATTAATATCTTCAAGGTTATAGACTGAATCCTTTGGTAGTTAATAATTTATGCCCAAAATTAAAGAAGTAAATGGCTTGTTATTTCTCGCATCTCTATCAACTTTCCAGCCTATGTAATCACAAATCTATTTATTTCCTTTATTCATTGACAATGTTAGCCTTTACATATATCCACTTAGCTGATTCTTTCAAAAACCATTCTATGATCCCCACTTAACACTTAAAAATAGATTTAGTTTTGTTTTCTTTTAATTTTGTATATTTGCATGTGTCTGTGTAGCATTTTGAGCATGTGAATGTGGGTGCCTGCAGATGATAGATTAGGGTGTTGGATTCTCAGGAGTCGGGGTTACTGGCAGCTGTGAGCTACCCAGTGTGCGTGCTGTGAAATGAACTTGGGGCTCCGGTAGAGCAGCCAGTAGTCATAACTATTGAACTTGCCTATTTATGCTGGCATTAGCTTTTGTTTCCTTGATGCTGAATTCTGTATTAAAAATGTGAAAATAGCATTATTTCTTTGGGAAATGTGACTGATTCTGAAACATATCTTTTAGTATATATAATCATAATTATACATATATTATATATCACTGATAGAGAGTAGAAAACCTAGGTCATGAAGCAGTCGGAACTAAACCATCATATTTTTGGTATGAGGCTTGATAGAATAGAGACCAGCAAAAGCACCATGTTTTTAAGGTATGACATGGCTTATAGATAAAAATAAACCAGGCTCAACATGGCTCCAATGCTTGCAGTACTAACAATATTTTCTCAATCCACTGTTAGTGAGCATGGCTACTGTTGTAATAGGTAGAACATTATTAAAATTGCATTGACTTTTTTTTTTTTTTTTTTTTTTTTTTTTTTGGAGCTGAGGATCAACCCAGGGCCTTGTGCTTGCTAGGCAAGTGCTCTACCACTGAGCTAAATCCCCAACCCCTGCATTGACTTTTTAAAAACTCGTGAGAATACTGTTTCTAGCTATTTTTATCTAACAGATTTTATTAAGTAACACGTTTTTACATGTTGACTTATCTGTTTTGCATAGAACTTCATGTTTCTGATAGAAAATTAGAAAACAAAAACTATTAAAAATATGTAAAAATGATTATAAATTTGCTGTTTCCTTAAAGTGGAATAGGTTAGTTAATTATTCACTTTAATTATGATAATGAATGGTTTTATATAAGCATTCAATTATGTTACACATTATAAAACATTTTACATGTCAAGTTTCTAGTTAACATATTGTTCCTAACTTCTCATTAATTGTGTTAAGGTAATATTCCATGTATGTTTAGTTTTCTTCCTTGCCTTCTTATTCATTATTATTATTATGTATTATTTATGATGTCAGTGTGATTTTTCTACTTTCATGTCATTGTAATCTGTGCTAAGTAACATGATAGTCTGACACCTGCAGGCAATCAGAGCTCCAACATCTTTATGCTCAAAATTGCCTAAAGAGGGAGCTCTTGGACTTAGGACTTTCTCCAGACTGGCCAAGGGAAACAAAATATTTTTCAGCTATTAAAGTGGCGACTAATTATATGGTTCAAACCACAGAGTGAAAATTCCACTTACTCTTCAAGCATTACCCCTTTTACAACATTTTCCCTGTTAAATATTGCCCTGGGGTTCTCAGTCTATAAATACCGTTTCTTCTATTTTTGGAGTTAGTTGGCCAGTTCCAGGAATACATCATGTTCCTCACCTTCTTTGTGAATTATTAGACCACAAAAGTTACCTGTTTTCTCTAAGTTGTCTCATAAACAATATGGAATTAGCACATGGATCATATGCTCACAATAGGTGTTGAAGTAAGCATATTAACAATATATCTGTTGCACCAAATCCTGTAGTGGAGAGAGTTGAATTCCCAAGAAGTGATATATATATATCCACCAAAACTAGGTAAGATTGATGAAGCTGAGAAGTGCATGCTGAGCTAAGAAGTGCATGCTGACAGGACTAGATATAGATGTCTCCTGAGAGGTACAGCCAGAGCATGTCAAAAACAGAGGTGAACGTTAGCAGTAAACCATTGAACTAAGCACTGGATTCCTGTTGAAGGAATTAGAGAAAGGACTGAAAGAGCTAAAGGGTCTTGCAATTCCATAAGAACAACAATGCCAACCAACCAGAGCTCCCAGGGACTCAATCACTACCCAAAGACGATACATGGACTGACCCATGGCTCCAGCTGCATATGTAGCAGATATGACTTTGTTGGGCACCAATGGAAGGAGAAGCCCTTTGTCCTGCCAAGACTGTACCCCCCAGTGTAGGGGAATGTCAGGGCAGGGAGGCAAAACGGGGTGGGTGTTTGGGGAGGGGGGACACTCTTATAGAACAAAGGGAGAGGGGATGGGATAAGGTGCTTATGTCTGAGAAACTGGAAAAGGGGATAACATTTGAAATATAAATAAGAAAATATCCAATAAAAGTTAAAAAAACAGAAAGCAATAAAACCAGTATATTCAATCAGCCTGAAGCTAAATAAAATATCATAAATATGCTTGAACAATATTTTCAGTTTATAAAAATCTCTTAAACATGTAAGAATGACCCAAATGACCATAAGAAATATTAGAAAATCCAAGAGAATACTACTCAGCTATTAAGAATGAGGACATCCTGGGTTGTGCAGGCATGGATGGAACTAGAAAATATCATCCTGAGTGAGGTAATCACACCCAAAAAGACATGAATGGTATGTTTTCACTAGTAAGTGGATATTAGCCAAAAAAGTACAGAGTACCCAAGATACAGTTTACACAACTCAAAAAGGTCAACAAGCTGAAGGGCCCAAGTGAGGATGCCTCAGTCCCCCTTAGGAGGGAGAAGAAAGCAACCACAAGGGGGAGGGAAGGAGGGAGGGAGAGAAAGAAGGTGGGAATGGGGTGGGAGAGATCTGGTGTTAGGTGGGGGAAAAGAACTGAAGCAGAAAGAATGGAAACAGGCACCCTCAGGAGGAAGGAGGCTGGGAGGACCCTCCAGAATATACCAGAGACCTGGGAAGTGAGAGACTCTCAGTACTCAAAGGGTAGAACTCTAAATAAAATGTCCTATGGAGGGGAGAGGGAACTTGTTGAGCCCACCTCCAGCAGAAAGACAAGGCGTCAAGTGAGGGATGGGGTTGCTATCCTACAGTCAAAACTGCGATCCATAATTCTTCCTGTGTGATAGAAATTCAGGAATGGAAATGGAGAAGAACCCGAGGAAAAGAAGGTCCAGTAACAGGCCTAAAGTGGGATCCTGCTCAAGGGAAGGCCTGACACCATTACTGAGGCTACGGGGCGCTCATAAGAAACGATCTATCGTGACTGCCCTCCACAAAACCCAACAAGCAGCTGAGTCAAATGCAGATATGTGCACCAAACCAATGAACAGAAGTTGCTGACCCCTGTCATTGAATGAGGGAAGAGCAGGAGGAAGCTGAAGAGGAGGGCGACTCTGTACGAGGACCAGTAGTCTCAATTGACCTGGATCCCCCAGATCTCTCAGACACTGGATCACCAAGCAGGCAGCATACACCAGCTGATATGAGGACTCCCACACAGAGGACTACCAGGTCTGCATTCAGTCAGAGAAGATGCACCATCAAGAGACTGGAGGCCCCAGGAAGTTTAGAGGTCTGGTGGGGAGGGTGGGGTGGAGACATCCTAGTGGAGCCTAGGGTTGGGGTGAGATATGGGATATGGAACAATTGGAGGGTGGACTGGGAGGGGAATAAAATCTGGGGTGTAAAAGTAAATAAAAATAAAAATAAAAAAGAAATGAACATTGTGTACCTCCTTCCCCCCAAAATAAAACATTATTAGGAAATCTCAGAAACTGACCAGTTACCCTCTCCATGACTACCCCAACAAGTTGAGCTGCCTGCACGCTGTGCGGTGTGCTACAGGTTTCCACCTTCTGTCAGCTGCCACCCATGCTGGGGTGGCCTTTGTGAAGTAGCTTTCTTTAAGTCATTTCTGCTCTTATGAATATGCATTCATATATATTCATAATTTATATTCATAATATATAATATGGTATATAATTTGGTTTTTAATTAATGAAGCAAAATTTTGCTGTTTATTATTTTGTTCCTTAAAAAGAAATTAACAATATAATTTTTAAAAATTAAAGTTCAACTGTTTGAATGATACAGAGTTAAATGAAATTATATAAAAAACTAAGCCACAGAGAGACTTGATCAGAGAACATATGTGAAAATATTGTAGCAATGGATTATATGGTAACCAGTAAGTACTTTACTAGACAATTCATGGTTTCCTGGTCTGATGTCATAAGGATGAACCAATAATATCTGAATGTGTCATGTAAATGTATGTGAAGATGCCCGAAGATAATTTCAGGTACCATCCTTAGGCTATCTACCTCATTTGAGACAGTGTTCCATTGGTCTGAAAATCACCCATTAGGTTAAGCAGTCTGGCTGGTGGGTATCAGGGATCTTCCTGTGTCTGTCTCCCCACTGCTTAGATTAAAAGTGTGTCCTATTATTATGAATAAAGTTGCTATGAACATAGTTGAGCAAATGTCCTTGTGGTATGGTGGAGTATCTATTGGGTGTATGCCCAGGAGTGGTATTGCAGGGTCTTAAGGAAGAACTATTCCCAATCTTCTGGGAAAATGCCAGGTTGATTTACAAAGTGGCTATACAAGTTTGCACTCCCAACAGCAATGGGGGAGTGTTCCTCTTGCTCCATATCCTCACTAGCAGGTGCTGTCACTTGAGCTTTGGATATTAGCTGTCTAGACTGGTTATAAGATAGAATCTCAGAGTCATTTTGACTTGCGTTTCTCTGATGACTAAGGACATTGAACATTTCTTTAAGTGCCATACCACAAGGTCATTTGCTCAATTACGTTCATAGCAGCTTTATTCATAATAGTCAGAAACCGTCCCTCAGCTGGAGAATGGATAAAGAAAATGTATTACATTTACACAATGGAATACTACTCAGCTTCTAAAAGCAGGACATTGTGAAATTTCTTAGCAAATGGATGGAACTAGAAAATATCATCCTGAGTGAGGTAACCCAGACCCAGAAAGACATGCATAGTATGTCCGCACTGATAAGTGGATACTAGCCATATAGTACAGGATAACCATGCTACAATCCACAGACCCCCCTCCCCAAAGAAAACAATGAAGTAACAAGGAGAGTATAGGGGAGAATCCTTGAGTCTCACTCAGAAGGGGAAGTAAAATAGACATCTGAAGTGGATGGAGAGAAGGAACTGGGCAGGGGAGGGGATGAAGAGGGGAACAGGTGAGGCATCAGGTGTGGGGAGAATGGGAGTGGGGGATGAGAGGGCTGGGAAAGAGAAGGGTAAAGGAATGGGGCAGCATCTCTGGGACAAGGCAGGGACCTGGGATAACGGAAACTCCTGGGACCATGTAAAACTTCCAGTGGTGGGAGCGGGACACCAACCCACCTACAAAATCTTTGACCCAAAGTTTTCCCTGCCCACAAGATGTGCAGGGATAAAGGTGGAGCAGAGATTGAGGGAATGGCCAACCAATGATTGGCCCAACTTGAGATCCACCCCATGACATAGAGCCAACCCCTGACACTATTAATGATACTCTGCTATGCTTGCAGACAGTAGCCTAGCATAACTGTCATCTAAGAAGGTTCATTCAGCAGCTGATGAAAACAGATGCAGAGAACCAAACATTAGGCAGAGGGATCAAAGGCATCACAAAAAGACCTGGGCTTATGCCCAGGGCCAACTAACCTGGGCTTATGAGGGCTGAGACTGAAACACTGTCCAAAGAGCATGCATGGTCTGGGCCCCCTACACATATATAACAGATGTGCAACTTGATCTTCATGTGGGTCCCCTAAAAACTGGAGCAGGGACCATCTTTGACATGGACTCTGTTGCCTGCCTCTGTATCCCTTTACCTAAGCTGGGCTGCATTGTCTGGTCTCAGTGGAGGAGAAGGCACCTAGTTCTGATATGACTTGATGTGCCAGGGAGGGTTTGTATCCATGGGGGAGGGTGCTCCCCTTCTCTGAGTTACAGGTAAGAGGAGGGAGTAATGGGAGAAGGCAGTGGGAGGATAAGACTGGAAGGCAAGGAGGGAGAGGGCTGTGATTAGGATTTAAAATGAATAAATACATTAATAGAAAAAAATCTGTGTACCACCATGTGAGGCTTTTACATAGGTTTTGGGAATTGAACCCAGGTCCACAATGCTTACACAGCAAGCACTTTGCTGATAGATATAGGCTCAGTAATATTTGTTTAATGGAAAACTATATTATATTTTTGAACACTGGTTATTCATCAAATATTTTCAGACAGAAGAATGTGACATCCTAGAGATTAGCTTCTTGAGTTCTTTATATACTTTGGGTATTAGCAGTCTATCAGATGTGGGCTTAGTATAGATTATTTTTCCAAATCTGTAGGTTGACTATGTCCTTTGCCTTACAGAAGTTTTTCATGAGGTCCCATTTATGGATTCTTGATCTTTGAGCCTGAGCCATTGGAGTTCTGTTTAGGAAATATCCCCTCCTCCCCTGATGCCAATGAGTTCGAGGCCCTTTCCCCACTTTTCTTTCTATTAGATTCAGTGTATCTGGTTGTATGTTGAGGTCCTTGATCTATTTGGACTTGAGCTTTGTGCAAGGTGAAAAATATGAATCTATTTTCATTTTTTGACATACCAACTGCCAGTTAGACCAGCACCATTTATTGGAAATGCTTTTTTCCCCATTATATACTGTTGACTTCTTGGTCAAAGATCAAGTGTCCATAAGTATGTGGCTTTATTTCTGGGTCTTCAATTTTTGCTATTCTGGTGTTTTTGTTTTGCCATATGAAATCGAGAATTGCCCTTTCTGTGTCTGTGAAGAATTGTGTTGGAATATTGTTGGGGATTGCATTGAATCTGTATATTGCTTTTGGTAGGATGGCGATTTTTACTCTGTTAATCCTACAAATTCATGAGCATGGGAGATCTCTCCATTCCCTTAGGTCTCCTTTGATTTCTTTTTTGAGAGATTTGAAGTTCTTGTCATACAGATCTTTCACTTGTTTGGTTAGAGTTACACCAAGATATTTTATATTATTTGTGTCTATTGTGAAGGGTGAAAAAATTGTGAAATCCTAAAGCATCCTATTGTAGTGTGTGTGTGTGTGTGTGTGTGTGTGTGTGTGTGTGTGTGTGTGTGTGTGTGTGTGTGTTTGGTCATGAACTTTTTGAATGAATCATGGGTGAAATGAATCTTGCATATCTAGTGTGTCTATCAAGTTCTGGAATTTAATGATGTAGCTGTGATTTTAGTTGTGATTGCCTACAGCATACCTGTGCCCTGAGGTATGCTCTAGACTTTTGTTTGAGCATATGCATTTAATGCCCAGAAGAGTCACTTAGTTGTCCCCTGAATGGAAGCATCATGGCTTAGATATTCTCTGGTTCCACTGTCATAGTTTAAATATTTCAGTGTTATCCTAGTATGGCAGTTCTTAGTGTCAGATCATGGATCTCTGTGAATTCTACTGTAAACCCCAAGTCACACTGAATTTGCCTCAGGACATTAAGTCTGCAGTGCTCCCTGGGGGTGTCCATATACTCAACTTATGACATTCCATTATTGGCTTGTGAGATGGCTCTGTGAGAAAAGGCACATTCTACCTGGCTTGACCTCTGACTTTCATCACTGGGTCTTATGCAAGTTATTCTCTGACCTTCACAACCATGCCATGCATGCAAATGCAACACACACACACACACACACACACACACACACACACACACACACACACACACACACACCATAATGTTTAAAAAACATATTAATTGCATTTCATTAACTTTATTCTTCAAGAATCAAAAAAAAACAAACAAAATTAACTGTGGCTTCAATGTAAAATGTATAGGAAGAAGAAAAAGATCTGAATCTGTGAAAATTGCATTTTCTCTTGAATGGTGATAGACAAATCCCTGAAGAAGAGTTTGAAGTTGGAATTTGGTTTCAGACCTGTAAAAAATAAAGATAGTTTAGAATTTCATGCATAGCATGCTAACAGTTTTTACATTTAAGATTTTTTTCTTTTCAGGGGTTCTTTTATGCCCATAAATTAAATGTTTCAATTCAAACACATAAAATTGGCCTATAGCATCCAGCGCAATTGAGGTAAGCTTTATACAAAAATATTATTCTTCATTTAGTTTCATTATAAATGATATATAACGATGTTAATTCAAGATTCTAGATTCATGAAGTATGAACAAACATACTATTGAACACTGATTACTTCATTAAAAGCATAATCTTACAATGATTTTGGATCAATAAAATATATACTTCCATATCAAATGATACTTGTTTTCATCCTTTTTCCTATTTTCTATTCTCAAGCTCTCTTTGGGAATCATCTCTTTCTCAGCATATGTCACTAGATAACAAATCCAAGATGTTTGCCGATGATAGTCTAAAGAAGTCACAGGTGGTTTCTGCTCTCTGAATTAGTCCCGATGTAGACACAGTGTAGTAGTAAGCCCCCATTTGAATCTGAACAGGCTCTAACGTCATATATTCTACCCACATTTGTACTTGAGTGTGAGCTCAAAGTAACAACAAAATCAAAATCCGAAGAGAACGTTAACCGGTCTAAGGTCGTTGCTGAAAAGGTAGATGATTCCTCTTCCTGCCTGTAGCAATTTCTCAGATCACAACTTAGGATAAATATAGCATAAAATAAAATATAGCTATATTTATTGAGTGGTAGCTTTGACCATAGAACATGCACTCAGTTTTATAGATAAAAATGCTTCTTATAATAGAACTCAGCATTCATAATTTTGTACCTCAATTGTTTCATACTTTGTGAGTTTTTTAAAAGACCATTAATATTTCTTATTATCTAACTTCCTAGAAATTTTCAAATTATTTTAAGCTTTAGTAACCTACTCAAGTAATCAATAGCTGTTTGTTTTGTGTTTAATATTCTGAAAGTATCCAGTCAATATTCACTTGTTTTCAAAGGTAAGCACTTATCTTCTTCTTTCATGATTTAACTAAAAATATACTTATGAGGTTCAACTTCATGGATCTTTCCAGGAATAGTATCTGAAGTAACGAACTACATGGAAAATATATAATTTCTTTTACCCTATAAATAATAGAGTGTGAGCAATACTGTTTTAGATTTAATGTTCCTCCTTATTATCACTCTGTGCCTCTCTGTTTTGTTCCCCTTCCTTCCTTCCTTCCTTCCTTCCTTCCTTCCTTCCTTCCTTCCTTCCTTCCATCCATCTTTCTGTCTATACAGGGAATTGTACCTAGGTCCTCCTGTATGTTAAGCAACAACTTTACACTTAATTATACCCTCAGCCCTTCCTCTTTTTATTTTTAAATTTTGAAACAAGATATTCCTAAGTTTCTTAGACTGGCCTATTCTCCATGTAGACTAGGCTGGTTGTGAATTTACGATTTCCTGCCTCAATCCCTCTAGCAGCTAGGATTATAGGCCCACAACTACATGTGACTCTAGTATACAACCTGATTAAAGAAATGCCATTTTGCTGTAATGGGGGGAGGATGGGGAGGGGAACACCCATAGAGGAGGGGAGGGTGAGGGGCTAGGGGGATGTTGGCCCAGAAACCGGGAAAGGGAATAACAATCAGAATGTAAATAAGAAATACTCAAGTTGATAAAGATGAAAATAAAAGAAAAGAAATGCCATTTTGGTAATTTTAGACTCAAAACATGAGAGTGTACAAAGTACTTTACTTCACTGCTTGCCTAAGTATGGATGAAATAAAACTAATAGATTAAAGAAGAGTCATAATCTTCAGGAAAATGCTTCATAAAAGCTCAATGTTTCTTCGTTTTGTGAAAGCAAACTGTTTTCATGTCTTATTGAAACAAAAATTCATTTGTCAATGCTATATTTATTCTAAGTTACAATTCTACTTAACTGCTTTCCTTTTCCTTAATATGAGTTATCGCTTGTACCAGCTCAGAATTTGTGATCGTGTGACTAAGTCCACGCTTGTTACCTGGATTGTTCATTTTACTTATACTCACTTACCTTGACTGTCTTCTTCAATGTTTCCTTTGCGCTTTTATGCTGCAGGTGAGGCCACTGGGACTGTGGCAGTCTCCGGGGTACTGATAGGCACTGTGGAAGCTTCGGTATTGGCCACAGTATTTACCACTGACTCTGTGGTAGAAACTGGTGTGGACACGATGGGAGGAATGGTGTTGCTGGCTGGAATGGCGGTGTTATCATGCTTTTCATTTGTGGGAATGGCAAGAAAGGATGGGTTTGGAACGGGATGAGGTACTCCGACGGGCTGGGGGAAATTTGGCATTGGTTGCCATTTGGGGATTTGGACTGGAGACCGAAGTAGAAGTAGTTTTAGAACAAATGGGCTAACAGGCACAGAGGTCCTGTAGTGGTAGTAATTCGGCTCATAAAGATTGCGGTACAGGACAGAGCTGACTGGTGTGTATAGGACTCTTTGCACATCGTACACTACTTCGTTCTTCTCACGGCACTGCAGAAAGAGAAGATTGCATAGAAAGGTTCTGATTGTTGAGCATGGTACAAAACAACATCAGCAGCTTTTGAAAGGGTGCAGTATTTTGTCTTGAGCAAATGGAATATTGAAAGAACAAAATCCTGCATCATTATTTTATCAGATTTGGATGTACACATTTCCCACTTCATGTATGATTTTCAGCTTATGGAACATTGCTTGTAACAACATAGAACTAATATTTGTTTGTTTTGAAGAAATTAGGTCATTAATAATGTAAAATATGTTTCCCCATATGGAAATATAGCATGTAACTAGACATTACATATTTAATTACAGCGCCTAGAAAAGTCTAATAGACAGTATTGTCCTGCTATACACAAACATGCATAATGTGCACAACTCATATGGATGTATCAGTGCTGTCATGAACTACATTATTATGTATAATTGATATTTGCTAATTAAAATTTTTAATAAAAAAAAAGAAGGAACGTTTGTTATAAAGTAGGCTCAAAGAGCAGGGAGGGATTCATTATAGTTTTTAAAATTACTTCCTATTACTCAAAGAGAAAATCCAAGTTAACATGCAGTAGGCAGGCAGTATAATATTAGCAAGTAAATAAAAGTAACTAAATGTAAAACTCATTGTAATTTTAAAGGCAATTTTGATCCCAAGAATTTACTCTAAAGAATTGCCTAATAGACACCTGTTTACATTTAATAATTAAACAAATGCTCAGCACTGCAAAATTTTATAATCACAACGACAAGAGAGCACACACTACTCTCTAGATTGACTCCTTTTTTATTTTAGTTTATATTTTTATTTTGCTGCTGGCAGATGAAGTTCCTGGAATTTCAGAATGAGCATGAAAACCAAGCATACGCATAGCCTAAACTGCAATGAAAACCAGCTTAAAAGAAACAGAACCTTCCACATGGTTACCTTTTTAACATAAAATGCAATTCTGTGTCTACCAGCCATGGGACTAATTATGGACATGGATACCTGGGAAGGAGTTGGCTAGCCCACACAGGACGAAGGGTCGCAAAAAATAGGAATTCGAATACTAAAAAAAGCCTGCAGGTCTTTTAAACTTGTTGAAACATTTAAATATTTATTCAGCTTTAAAACAAGAGGCATTCTGATACGATTGAGTTTTTCACAATATTGTGCTTGGAGTCTCTAAGAGAGACAATATCAACTTACGTTTGAATCTGGGTTTTGCACCTCTGCAGCCTAAGGAGTTATCGAAAAAGAAATCATGAGAAATATTTAAATAACTAAAGTCTTCAACTATTTAATACCTAAGGAAACTGGAGCATCGGAGGAATAGAAATTTCATCAGAAGGATTTCTAATCTTAGACTAGGATTCCTGTACTTAATGTTTATGAATTTTATTTACAGTATTTTCTTTCTTTTTTAAAAAATATTACTACTTTTATTTTTTTACAGTACAGTCATTGCCCACTTCCTGGTCTACCCTCCCACAGTCCCTCATCCCATTCCTCCTCTCCCCCTGTCTCCAAAAGGCTGCCCCACCCCTGCCAGCCCTTCCCACTTCCTGGGGCCTCAAGTCTCTCCAGAGTTAGGTGTATCTTCTCTCAGTGAGGCCAGACCAGGCTATATTTTCTAACTTAAATATACATTTCTAGACTATTTGAAAGGATTCCTCTGATAATAAAGTATGTATTATGGTAACTAAATGAATACCTAGAAGATTATTTATTCTTATAATACAAATAGACTAGTAACCAGCTGTTGTGCTTTTTGAACTACCTATATTTTAATATTCTATAACTAGAATTCTTAAATAAAATTTATTTGACATCTACCAATAAAATTTAAGTGAAATTAACTCACCAAAAAGGGCAGAGTTAGTGCCAGGATATTCATAACTACGATAAAATTCCTCATCATTGCACCTAAAAGTAAATTTAAAAATTAAATTAAGACTCTTTGGATAATAAGTTAGAAGTAATTGCATATAATGTTTTCCTTGGGGAGGTGGGGAAAATCTGAATTTATGGGTAGATTTAGCCAGTGCAGGAAATCTATCTTCTCAAAATAAAAGAAACATGGAACTTGAAGTAAAAATTAGTTTGAAGCTAATTTTTGACTATGAAAGTATCATTAAAACATAATTATCCATTTATTTGATACAAATTTACTGGGATTAAGTGCTTTGCCAAACAGTGAGATTGTGGGGGTAGAGCTTGCCCTTGGCAACCAACCACATGGGCTCTCATGGGTGAGCGATTTGCACTACACACAAAGCATTGAGAACATCCATGGACACTCTGACTGAGCGCTGTCTGAGGAAGATAAAGCTTGAAAGTTTAGAGCCTAAAATGTACAGGCCTTGCTGTTCTGTGTAACAGAACAAGGTGTGGCTCTGTAAACTGAAAATCATACAGTGTGAGGAGACAAGGGTTCAAACCCGGGCTCTACCATGACAGTGTAACAGGAAATACTTTCCTCCTTCTACACCTTACATTTGTTACAGGACCTCAAACTGGGTCTTGTCAAGCATTCTGTGACCCTTAATTAATATATCAGCTATGGGATGGAACTTCTGGGAGGCAGCATTTGTCATAATATAAATGTACTTTTCCAGTAATAGAAATATGATTAATTTTGCTGCTTTAATGTATTGTAGATATGGCAATTTAAACAACTTTGAGCTGGTTAAAGACACCAGTTAGTCTTTTCCTAACAGAATCACAATGCTCATCTGCCCATTTAATTTTAATAGTTCTTGGATAGCAACACAGCACTTCAAGCTTCTATATATTGTATTGTCATGTGAACACTGTGTCTTACTGAAGCTATTATTTCTGATACACTTGTGTAAATGTGAGTTATGGAAAAGTAAACTTTATAAGTGTCACAGAATCAACACCTGTATGGCCCCACCCTGCAAGAGGGAAAAGGAATGCATATCAAACCCTATTTACCTCTCCTGATGTGAACCTCAGTGAATAGAAAGACTGTTTGCAAAACTGACTTCATAGCCACTTCTAAGAAATCACTGAATTGCAAATATCTCATGTATAATCAAATTTGGACAACGTAAGCAAAATGTTCCCTTGAGAGGCTAGAATTCCTTGTTAAATTCATTATCTTCCCATTACCTTTTCAAATCATTACTTGAAAAATAATATCTTTGCTTAAATCATAGACTCCTCTTCAATGATTAAAGAATATACTTTTATATTTATTTTATTTTTATGTTAACATTTATTATAGATACAATATTGCATGTTATGTAATATATAAATGTATGTAATATATACATTAACATTAAATGATAAGAGCTCCTTTTCAGTAGAAAGCTAATATTTTACTTTATGTATCAGATACATACTGGTATATGCTTGTGTTTGTTGCTGTCACTTTCTAAGAAGACATTATTTTTGAAACTATGGATTAAGTCAGCTTTGAAAGACATTCTATAATATAATATAATATAATATAATATAATATATAAGTACGTTACATAGTTCTAGCTTCCTGAGGAAATTAGCCCTCTCTGTTTGTCTACAGCAGTAGTAAGGCTTATTATAAATATTAGAATTAACAATGTCTCTTAGAAGTTGATAGTATCAAGCCTGGATTTTAAGACAAAGCATAGTTAATTATTTTATCGCAACAGTATCTAAAGACCAATGTCTAAGTTACACATTCATATTGAAATGATACCTAGATGTATTTAAGCTTAGCAATCAAGGATAAAAGAAAGAAAATGTGATTCCAAAATAACCCTGGTGGTTTCCCAAAGGCTACTTCACATCCTCACTGCCCGGGGCAGACCGTTAGTTACCTTCACACGGAGTCAGTTCTCGCTTGGCAGTAGGGTTTGCTTGGCCCTTTAGCGGCAGAGAAGACCCAAGATAAATAACCCGGACTAATTACAGGGTATTAGTAGCAGGAGTCAGATCCCATTTCCCTCCTACTTTTCACCCAATAGGGTGATGACAGAAAGGAAAGATTTGAGGTCACCAGGGTCACCTGCAGGTCAGTCTTAGTCAGCACACTGCAGACCGGAAACAGACGCAAATCAGGAACATGTATGGGAAAACAACCAAACTCCTTAAAGAACGTATGTTCTGTGCTTTATAAAAATATAAGAAAACATATAAAAATGTACCGATTACATTCTCAACCTACACATTTCATCTCGCTGATGCTAAAGCTATTGCTAATATAAAATAAAAACCAATAGTCACAACGATTTTTCACGTTTTAATTATTTTTAATGAAGAACTATGATTTTATGTGACTTTATATTTAGTACGGTCCATGTTGGTCATTTTTCTTCCAAATTCACAACTATTTATTTTAAAAAGTAAAAAATTAACAATCTTAATTATGAGCACCTTTTGTAAAATAAATTCACGCATGAAACATTTTCATCACTGTGGAGGCTGGGCGTTCGCATTTTGGCTTCAGTATGGATTCCTCAACAGTTCACACACTGAACGCGCACTGCTTTTATGGGACCTTTAAAGTGTCCCATTTTGGATGCACCATATTAAGGGATTGAGTTAGGAATGGTTGTTCTGTTTTAAGGTCAGATCCCTCTGATTTAGAACGTGGATTGTAAAACTGCTAATGCTGTAAAAGTTTTAGTAAAATGTAGCCAAACATGTACTTTTCCTAAATGATATCCTGCTTTCCCTGCCCACCCCACACTCCCGGGGTAAGGTTAACAACGACTTCACTTTGTGAAAACCTCATTAGATGGAGGTATTTACTGGAACACATGTAGAACTGCCAGAATGTAGGTCAGAAATAACATCAGCATTGTAGAATTTTTATGTATTCCTCAGTTTCTTAGAACAATTACATGTCTTGGAAAGCTGGGAACATTGTTCTGATCCAGAGGATACTTGTGCAGCTTCTCCACAATACGTCCAGACTTTCTATTTCTTAGAAGTTTGTTTCTGTTCTTCTTTGTTCCTGGCAGCCTGTGTATGTTGACGGCTAAATCATCCTATTGCCTCAGGATGTCAGGGGATAAAGGTGGAAGTTTATGGTCTGATCAGTCCCCAGATTCTGAAGATTCCACTCTGTCATTTCTCAACCATGAATTAAGAATAAAAGTTTTAAGTTGTTTCATTATTTTGTTAAAAAAAATAATCAAAAAGGGACTCAAACATTAAAAAAAAGTCACTTCAGAAGGGGAATGTGTCCAGAATACCTGTGAAGCTTTCTCTTTAGAACAGCATTTCTTTTTTTTTTTTTCTCCATCTTTATTAACTTGGGTATTTCTTATTTACATTTTGATTGTTATTCCCTTCCCCGGTTTCCCGGCCAACATCCCCCTAGCCCTTCCCCCTCCCCTTCTCTATGGGTGTTCCCCTCCCCATCCTCCCCCATTACCGCCCTCCCTCCAACAATCCTGTTCACTGGGGGTCCAGTCTTGGAAGAACAGCATTTCTAAAGTGGATCGTCCACTCACTCCAAGCGGAGGGGCTTAGAGAGCTCAACTGTATCCTCTGATCCACATGGATTATTCAATGTTCCCGTTTCAGGCAGTTTGAATGAAAAAGCTAACTCAAACAAATCCAGTCCCGTCTGCTACTATGCAATGCCTAGTCAAGTCCAGCACGTACACAAATGCTATCGGCATGGGACAGTCCCAGCAAATGAGAAGATGTGCAGGCAATCTAAGTCTGAGTAGCTTTGAGCTGTCATCGCTGAGAC
Organism: Rattus rattus; assembly: GCF_011064425.1. Taxonomy (NCBI): domain Eukaryota; kingdom Metazoa; phylum Chordata; class Mammalia; order Rodentia; family Muridae; genus Rattus; species Rattus rattus. The sequence continues at coordinate 1,054,987 of NC_046164.1, forward strand.
TTTGAGTTGAACTAAGTAAACTCAACGGTGTAGCTCTCTAGATATTCTATCGTTCTTCAATGAAAAGTAAAAGGGATATAAAACGCTCACATCCTTCAATCTCTGAGGAGAACAGCACGTTGCTGAGTAAGACCCCAGTTGTAGATATTTAGTAGTCTGAAACAGATTCACCACCCTTGGTTTGTGAGTATGCGATCTACTCAAGCTCTGAATGCAAAGCAACCTCATACTCTTGAGAGGCGAGCCCGGAAGCTTCTCCGTCTGCTCGCGGCACTCTTTCCTATGGATCCTGAGAGTGTATATCCATCTAACTGTTCACTTAGAGGGGTTGGGAAGAGGCTGCTATGAGGATCCGATTTCAAGCAATATGAAAAACAGTTTGAAGTGAGTGAGAAGATAAGGAATGTATCCACTAAGGTTCAGTTAAAGTTACCCATGGGGCCTTTCCTAATTCAGGCAGAACTAGTTCCTTTTGTCTTTTTCAGCCCTACCCTCAGACTTAGCCACCACCAGGAAAGGGGAGGCAGGAAGAGTGTAGGAGTCAGTAAGGACTAGATTGAATCAGGGTCTTCCGGACCGGACACATGCTGCTCTTGTGAACTCCAAGTAGCTGTGGTTGCTTGCACAAGATCCAGTCAGTCAGTCTACAGTCTAATACTGATAGAGGAGGTTAACTTAGAGTCTCGACCTCTGAGGAGCTACTGACATTGATGGCTTCTCAGGGAGCGTTCATTATCTTTAAGGTCCTGGTTGGTGGGCCATCCTCGAGTAGATGGCCACAGTAATATTCAAGAAGAAAAAGTTAAATTGAATTATTAAAAAAAAATAAAATTTGAAGAGTATGGAAGACTGCAGCAGGGAGAGGGTGTGAAATCTGGAAGGAGTTAGAGGCGAGTTAATATAATCAATATTGTATGAATCTCTCAAAGAATTAAAAAAAATAAAAGCAAACAAAGCAAAACTAACTAGCAAAACCACTCTAGGAGACCTGTTACACTTGTTAAGCTTGTGTATGTTTTTACTTCCCTTTCATGTAAGAATATTAAAGAAAATACCTTTGTTCAAGTTCTTAAGGATCAAGGATCAGCACATGATCAGTACAAAAAAGGGTACAGGTGGCCTTCTGTATCCAGTTCAATATTTAGAGATTCCAACAACAAATTAAAAATATTTTAAAAATAAGCAGGGAAGCTTCCAAGCAGAAAACTGTTCATGTGGTTGTCCCGTGCTAGGTACCAGCAAATGAGAAGATGTGCAGGCTAAGATGTGGTTACTCCACCATCTTCCGGATCCCTGGCCTTCCGCTCTCACCCCTTCCCTGGGCCGCGTAATTAGGTTGTGTTGCCCCACCTATACTGGACACTTTCGCACAGGACTTTGTGCTATGCTTTATAAGCAACCCAGGAACACTTTAATGCATGCAGGCTCATGTACATAGCCACAAGCAGACCCCACATCTTCTGTTTATTAAGGGACGTAGGCATCTGAGGTACTGCTGAGGTACTGGGAGACGGTTGGAGGGTCTTGGGACCGATCACTGAATGTATGGCAAGATAACTGTTTTACCTATGTCAAAATAGTTTAACTGTATATTTTTCCCATGAAAATCTCTTTCAACAATATATAATATATAATGCAATAATAAATATAATGTAATATTATTATAATTATATATATTATGTATTATTCTCCATGAATTTGCTGTATTCACAGCTGGTTATAGTTAAACAGCACAATTTGGGGACACATTAGTTTTATTAACTATATTTTAGATGCTTTGGGCAAATGGTTCTTTCATAGTTTAGCTTTGAAAGCCTGGACCAAAAAAAAATCTTTTTCAACTGGTGCTTTCAAGAATACATGTGCCTATTGGAAATTTACGATGCAAGTACTTTAATGATAAATGTATATTTTTGGAGTCTTCTGATGAGATGTTTGTTGCAAGGAGTACACTTTGGAAAACAATTCACTCGATGGTCCCAATCCTACAAACTAACATTAGATTCTAGGTAAAAAATGGAAGTTTGACTGACAGGTTTTATTGGGATAGTTTCTTAACAATAAATCATTAAAGATGTTAGAGATTAAAGATATGCCTAAATTCTCAGATGGACAAATGGGTTAATTTTAATTAATATATTTGCATCATAAATTTGGATAATCAAAAGTACGTGGTATGATCTCTCCCCTAACCCCCAAAATGGAAAAATGACTAAAAGAATAAGATCAAAGTTCTAGTTTGAGACTTGAGGACATGTATCTAAGATTAGAGAGAGAAAGAAAGAGGGAGAAGGAGAGGGAGAGGGAGAGGGAGAGAGAGGGAGGAGGAAGGAGAGAGAGAGAGAGAGAGAGAGAGAGAGAGAGAGAGAGAGAGAGAGAGAGAGAGAGAGAGAGAGAGAGAGAGAGAGGAATGCATTCCCTAAATTCTCCTAGGTTATAGTAGCCATTGTCAGTCTTAGGCCCCTAGAAACTTGGTTACCCATGATCCTAGGCCTTCCCTTTTCCTTCCATGCTGGTCTCCAGTCCTACAGTGGTAGCCAATATGTCAGACTAGATTTCAGAAGTGATTCCTATAAAATCAATACCATAGCGTTTGTTCCTCTTGATGTCCTAGTATTAGAAGCTTTAGTTAAGGGATTATTATCCAAGTGTGTAAGGAGTCTGCAATCCCGGAAGATGACTTAGGAAGGCAGAAGTTTCTGTCCTCTGGTCTAACTAAACGGCTTATTAGGCTGACCTTGACTTTCAGCCAGGATACACACAGAGCATGGCAGTGTTTCCATGGTTGGTGCAAAGGGTAGTAGCATCTGTGGACAAATTTATTACAGTGAAGAAATACAGTCTTAGAACTTTGCTAATTTCCTGGTAATTAACCACGGAGACAAGGGCAGCAATTGTGACACAATGAAAGGCTCATTGTCCAAGATAGATTTGTTGAATGACTTTTCTCTTATATTGCAGGGTAGATTTTTTTTTCATTACCACCTGGTACCTTTCTCTCCTTCAGGGCATTACTCTGTGTTCACCATCAGGTTAGTAGGAAATTATGTAATTTTGCTATAGAAAAACCCACATAACATTCAATTAAGTCCTCAGGAACTTGAATGTTTAATACATGTATAATGAGATGTGTGAGTTGTATCTGGACCAAGATTTTATGACTGGATATTTTTTGGATCTTAGAGTTCCTATAGCAGAAAATGGGTAGTCAAGAAATTACTCAAATGGCTGTGCTAAAATTGTAATTGAACAGAGGAAATTTGTCATCATTTAAATACTGGTTTTGAAAATTTCATTTTCTGAGAGAATGAACATTTTGCCACCTTCCATAATGATATTTGTGAAAATGCTTTTTTAAAAAATATTAGGAATTGGTAGTTCTTAATAATATGTTCAGTCGAGTGCATTTAGATTTATATTCCATTGTTTAAGTAATATGCAGAAAACAATGTGGACTGTTCTATTAGAAGGCATAGCATGGTCAGAATTACAAAGGGCAGAAATAAAGTACGATGGGAGAAGGTCAAAGTGTGGATTTTTTGACAGGCTGATCTTTTTATGAAGATCATAATATTTGACTTGATTCTTAAAAGATAAATTGAATCTGAGTACTGAATTGGAGGACTGTATGCTTCCCAAGGAGAACTCACCACGGCAAAGGCACAGTTGTGTGACGAAGTCTGGTTGTGGACAGTGGCAACGCCTAGATTTTCTGAGCATGGGATATGTGGGCCCAAGTGAAGGGAGAAGGTTTTGAAAAGAAACTTGGGATTAGTATGTGGGCCTTTGGGCCTGTGTTTGTGTGGACGGGGTTGGGAGTTGACTTTTCACCATCGATCATAAGGAACTTTAAGTGTTGGTTAATCATGTCAGAAACAACGTTCAATTTGTGCTTTGAGGTAATGCAGGAGATAAAAGTGGCAGCGAGGTGACAGGTCAACAGCTAGCGGTCATCTTAAAAGCCATATAATGATTTTTTCTTCCTGAAGTGAGGTAAAAAGAAATAGATTTAACTCATCTCTGACCCCAACTCAGAGTTTATTTTAGTACAAATGCTCCTGAAACCAGAGCAGAGGAGTGCAGTGGCTTTGCCTCTGCATTTCTGTCACGTGCTAGAGCTACAAGCATCTAAAATCCACAGGAGTTCTCCAAGCTTCAGTTTCTCCATCTAAGAAAGAGATTTGGGAGGACTTAACTTTGTAGTGATCTTAAAGCCCTTGCGACTTGTAATAGCAGTATTAATGCTATTTTAGTTGACTTAGGTAAATTTTGACTCCTGGATACTATTGATGCCTTTATACAGCATGAGCCTATGAACACTTTCATTCAGGATATTCCAGGGTTGTTGAGTCAATCACCTATACTATTCACGTTTTGCTTAAAGTGTTTAGCGATCAAGTCTACACAAGGCTGGCCAACAGCTTAGTGAAGAAAGCGATTTCCATGTGTTGAGTGAAGATGAGAATGACCCCCAAAGGTTCATATATTTAAATGCTTATTCCTGCAATTTATGTAACTGTTTAGGAAGGATTAGGGGTGTGGTCTTGTTGAAGGAGGTATATCACTGAGGGTGAGCTTTGAGATTTAAAAGACCATTCCGTTCCTTGTTGGCTGTCTTTCTGCCTTGTGCTGTGCCTTGGATGTAAAACCTCAGTTACTTCTCCAGCACCATGCCTGCCTGATGTCATGATCCCCAACTCACCCTCTGAAAATGTAAGCAATCCCCTAATTAAATCTTTTCTTCTATAAATTATCTTTGTCCTGATGTCTATTCACACCAATAGAAGAGTAACTAAGATAGCATGTAAGCATATACACAGTGAGTTTGATATCCAGAGTTAACGAACTAATACGAAAAACTGGTAAGGTACATGCATGTCCAATCTCCATGCTGAGAAGGCAGAAGCACGCACAGATGGGTGGGGCTTGCTGGACAGCCATCCTAGATTAATCAGCAAGCATCAGGCCAATGAGAAACCATGTCTAGAAAACTGAAGTGGAGGGCACCTGAAGGAACATTTGAGGTTGGACTCTGGCTTCTATGTACATACATGTCTATCTGGACAGACACATGCCTAGGTATACAATACACATGTGTATATTAAAATATGTTAAATTTTATGTCTCACATTTTTTATAATATTATTCTGACAAGGGGCCGGAGTATCAACTTGCTTTCTAAATTCACTCTCTGTCCCCTATGTCACGGCAGCTCTCACACCTCATTGCAGAAGTTTCTGTGAATTATGGGTTGTGAAGGCAGAAATTTGAAATTGGTCAAAATTCACAGGCTTGGTGTCTGTATAGTTCTCAGCCACACATGGGGCATAAGTGTCCTATTCCTTACACAAGGCTTGGGGACAATAGCAGAAGAGGTGGTAGAAATTATTGTAAGAATCAGAGGTTGAGAAAAACCAGAGCAATACAGATTCTTCTCAACATGACAGGACCACTGTGCTCCTGAGCCCTCTGTGATTTTGTTTTGTCTGCATATGTCCTATCCAGTGGAATCACTCCACATTCCAGCATGAAGTGGAAGGCTTGCAAGCCTTCACCCCTAACTGAGAAGTTTTCATATTTGATGATTTCTAGAAGGAGAGTCAGCGTTTTTAAAGATGTGGCTCATCTCCTTGGTCCTGTGGAGGATTGATGACCCAGGAGAGGGGAATGCTAGGCTGCTGAGGCAGGAGTGGGTAAGCTGGTGGGGAAGCACCCTCATAGAGTTCGGGGGAGGAGGTAGTCAGCTTGTGGAGGGGATATGACATTTGAATTGTAAATGAATAAAATGGCCAATAAAAAATTACAAAAGAATATACTAAGCGAGATACAGTTTAATAGAAAGAAAAAGGATGTGGCTCATGTGGATGGCCAAGTAAGGGCAAGTTTATGGGCAACTCAACTTGGACATGGTGGGCTATTAAAAAATGAAGAGGACACAATGTTGGGAGGTGAAGATCTGAGAGAAGTAAGGGAGTGATGGAAGAATGAACAGCATCAAAATGCATTGTATGCTTATATAAAGTTCCCCCAAAGTAAGGAAATGCTACATTAAAAATGGAAAATAAAAAACAGCCCTGAAACTTAAAAACCCAGGATCTTCCCTTTTATGCTTAGTAAAAAGACGCCCAAGAGACCACAGCGTATGCTATTTCAGTTGCATTTATTTTTCTCTCTTAACAGGAATATTGAGCCTTCAAGGAAGTGGTTCACATTCAGTTTCAAAGTAGCCTGAAATAAATGGAAGGTATATGATTACTAATCCAAATGGGTCATTCTCTAGAAAGCAAATAAGATCTTTATGCATATACAAGTATATATACAATATATATATTGAATTCTATCATATATGTTGTCATAAAAATCTATGTAGCTCAAGACCTGGAAAATATTTAAGACATAAATGCTGAGTAGAAAAATAAAAAGTCGGGGTTGGGGATTTAGCTCAGTGGTAGAGCGCTTGCCTAGCAAGCACAAGGCCCTGGGTTCGGTCCCCAGCTCCGAATAAAAAAAAACGAAAGAAAGAAAAAGAAAAAGAAAAAGAAAAAGTCAGAGCCTTTGTGTGTGTGTGTGTGTGTGTGTGTGTGTGTGTGTTGTGTGTGCACGTATATGTTCATGTGTGTACTTGTGTGTATTTGCGCATGTGTGCATGTGCATGTGTATATATACACATATTTATGTGTGTTAAAGTGAGAAGTGTTTTGTTTTCTATAATATAATATTATATTATATTATATTATATTATTATATTATAATATTTTGTGTTTAGTCTACATTATAACCTGTACCCAATCTACCCAGGACTTGCAGATTCATCACTTTGAGTCTGGTATGTTGAGATGACAATAATTCTATTTTAATTGAAACATAGGGCTATAGGTTTTTTTAAAAAAAAATTTACACTTACAACATTGCTTTGGGTTTTTAGCATTAAAAATCTTACATTATTTTTCTAAGGATTGGAATGAATTTTCCTTTCCTGTCTAGGTCCATAAGTTCATCCTGTCTTAGCTTTACATTAACATTTTGCGTCACCTAGTTCTGTGATTCAGCTCAAAGTGAACAACTGTATTAGTAGAAAGTGCTTAAATAAAAATATGAAAACAATTTATTAAATTGTAGCAAATAAGGACTTTAAACTGTTGTGTTATTGGACCTAAAGGAGACATAGTATACAACTCTACTGTTGGTACCAACATCTACCACAGAAAAATAGTAAAACAGATGGGATCCTCATAGCTAGGCACAGAGGAACATTTACTTTAATGGAGCAATGCATTCAAACTCACGAATAGGAAACAGAACAGCAAAAGTGATTGTGCTATGCATACTCACCTTAAGTAAACCACGGTGTGACTTTTCTTTCATTTGGTGTTAAGGAGTTCGAGTTGTAGGGGGAGTGATGGGCACAAGAAAAGGATTATAATAATAATAATACCAAGGGTTGCCTTGATTGAAGAATGGGAAGAATCCATCAAATGGAGGCCGGAATGGGGGAAAAGGAAACCGTACAGGTAACTCATCACTGTCACTGGCCTGTTGATAAAAAGCAAAGGCTTATTTTACTCTTGCTGTCTTCCATGTGGGTTTGTTATATTAAGGAGTAAGTTTAAAAGGTCTAAATTACTTGCAGCTTTTATTTGTAAAATTTACAAGGGCTTGATTATTTCAGTTTAGAAAGTTAGAGATAAGTATATTCCAAATCTCAGACTTCAAAGCAAATTTTTTCAAATAATCCTTTCTATAGCTATAAGGCCATGATAAGAGAGGTAATGGCTCTGTAATCTGTACCTCTTTTGATTCACATGACCATTAACCAAACCACATGTTGAAAAATACCCGTCTCTCTCTCTCACTCTGTTTCTAGATTTCTACCTGGTTTTGTGCTGAATGGGCGAGGTGCTATATTATTGACCTAAGCATGACCAGGTCAGTGATCCCAATGTCTCAGACTAATGGGAATGGCAAGTCAAGATCAGGCTCAGAAGAACGTTTAAGCCTTTCCCTAGCCAATGTACAAAATGTTTATGGTTGGCTAAAACCAGTGTGTACAGAAAGCATCAAATGCTGCCTCCTCCTCCTGAATGACTGGGTCCCAAGACTGACCCGATCCAGAGACCTTCTGCTGACATTAGCTCACTCACTTCTCCTTGTTCTTGCTGTATATAATAGAGTGCCGAGTTTCTAGGATGTGACAGGTACATATTCATCAGAGCACATGGCCTACTAAGTCCCAATTATTCTGTATGTATGTCTTTTCTTCGTTCCCATCCCCCCATTTTTCCTGAATGTTTTTACTTGTCTGTTCATACCAAAATAATGTTTTACTGATTTTTTTTCCCTGCTTTGGTTATCAAGACTGGCTTACTACCATCTGGAATGGGATGTCAAGTGTTCTTAGTTCACTTTCCTTAGGCGGATCACTTGGTCCCTAGCTCAGTGATACTGGGAGATGGTGCCTTTAAGAGGGGGCACCTTTTGGGAAATTCCCTTGTGGGAACTGCACTGTGCCCTTTGTCACAGAGTGACTCACAACTAAACCTGCATGTCATTGTTACACGAGATGAAAAGACACCTGCCTCTATATAGGCAGACATTAACCAGTTAATTTATACTGAATTCAGGTATTCCTCCAAATATCAAACTCTATATACTGGTCTAATGCTAATACCCCAAAGACTCTTGAGAATCTCTGTAGAGGTCAAGAGGTTTGGATGACTAAATGCATTTAAGCACAGTTGTGACTATCTCACAGAAAAAGAGCTGGCCCGGGAAGACGAAAAGCAACTTACACTTCGTTTTTCTCGTTCCCGGTCCTCAGGCACCTGAAAGGTGATCAGTGAGATTAATTCATGCTGATGAAAACAGGTGAGAAATATACACATGTACATGAGAGAAATATACACAAGTACGCACAAGAAATATATACATGTACATGTGGGAAATATACACATGTACATATGAGAAATACATGTGTACATGTGAGAAATATACAGGTGTGCACAGGAGAAATATACACATGTACATGTGAGAAATAGTTCAACTACTTTCTAATGCTGTTTCAAGTTATCCATTAAAATAGAGGACTTGGTTATCCAGATGATATAGAGAGAATGTTCAGTAAAAATTGTTACTGGGCATCATAATTGCTTTTTCTTTTTGTGGTGATGAGCATCAACCATCAATCCTTGGATTTCTCAACTCAACACAAGGTAGGATTATATAGGAAGGGGAACCTGATGTCTCCATCTGATTTCTCTTGGGCAAGTCTATAGGGCATTATCTTCTTTAAGTATTGATGTGGAAGGGCCCAGCGCACTCCATGCAGCACTGTCTCTGAGCAGGTGGTCCTAAGTTGTATTGGAAAGCACAATGAGTAGGCCATAGGGAGCAAATCAGTGAGCAGGACCTTTCCATGGCCTCAGCTTTAGTTCTAGTCTCCTGTTTCTGTCTTTAGTTCCTGCTCTGACGTGTGATGGAGTGTGACCCAAGCACAGCAAGCTGCAATAAAATATTTCCTTCCCAAATTGCTTTTGGTTATGGAGTTTAATCACAGCAATAGAAACTGAGCCAGCTATCAGGCACATGTTGTAGCACTGGATGATGCTCCTGTTTCTTAGAGTGCATTTTTAGATGTTACCATATTTGCTATGCACAAAAACTACATGGAATCAGTCATGCACCAAGGAGCATATGACATTTCCTGAAATACAATACTACAGGTCAGGTTGTAAATATCTTTATACACTGAAATGTGAAGAGAGAGTAATAACATCATGGAGAATCATGAATCTAAAGTTCATAAACGCTGTAGAGATTAGAAGTGATTTACTCACCGGGAGACAAGCAGTTATTGCCAGGATGGCAGAGAGCAGGAGAAGAGCTTTCATCTTGTTTAGAAATGTCCTAGAGATCGTAAAGAAGACTAAATATTAACAGAAATCCAGGTGATACAAGCCCGGTACAGTGTGTGTAACTAACAGCTCTCCAGACTTAGCCGGTCATTTGCAGTTTTATTGTCTGTTTACCAGTGGGAAACTTTTCAAAAGTAAATACAGGGATGATTTGTGATTTTATGACTTCATTATATCATTTCTTTAAAAATATTTATGAATGCTGTCTTAAATACCTTATTAACTAGAGATTTACTGTTCAGTATGCAATACAGTTTTCTGAGGAATATTTAGCTCATTTCTCATGTCATTAACATCATTTTGGGGTGACTTTGAGATCATGGCTATTTATTTTTATCACTTTCTGAGTTTTTCTATGTACCTATGAGGCAGAAGATTAAAACATGAAAGAATAAAATATTGCCACATCTTCAACTCTGTCTTTGTTTCTCTTTCATCATATCAATGAAAATGTAATTGGACTCTACAGCATACCAGGAGAAGATTGATGAATTTAAAGACAGGCATTTAAAAATTTTGTCAAGTTTAGCATTCCAATGGCCAACTCGCAGTATAGAAAAGTGACCGTATAACCCCACGCAAATACACTTTTACCTTCTTTGTTCAAACATGGTGCCACCCACTATCAAGGATATAATTGTAAAGCCTGAGCCCTTTCAGGTGGAGACTACTTGGAAATAATTAAGTCTTTGTAATGTAAAGCAACATGGGATATACACTATACATAGAAGTTATGAAATATTGAGAGCATACAGAGAGATAGAATGGGGAAGTAAGTTTTGAAGAGGATACGATTGTAGAGAATTTTATACGATGGGATGGTTTTCAAGGATTATTTAAAATCTCATTAAACAGAAAGGTAAAAAAAATCACAGACTCCTTTGGACCATGTCTTGTGTTTTATAAATGGCTACATGCCATAATTACCAATGACCTTTTGTTCCCTCAAGCCATCACAGTATATCGTTCTATTGAAAAGTCTTAACGTTATGAATGAGTCAGATGTGTTTTGTGGCACAACACTTTCATTCATCCAAAGGTTGATATAAAAGAGAATTTAAATCATTTTATACAACTCAATATGCCATATCAGAATGGGGCATAAAGGATAATACTTTAAGGAGGTTACTAACAAAGTGGTAATTCTCTTTTCTTTTTTCCTGCCAAGACAGGGTTTCACTCTGTGTGGCTCTGGCTGTTCTGGAACTTACTTAGTAGATCAGGTTGGCCTCAAACTTACAGAAATCCAGAGATCCAATCACTGGCCTCTGTCTCCCAAATGTTGTCACTAAAGATTTGCAGCACTACATGTGGCAAGATCAAAAATGGTTAATTCTTTATACCCATAGAATGCCTGAAATCTTTGCTGACCTGGCCCATAAAATTCAAAATGATGAATCTCATCTCATTCCCATCCCCTGCATCAATGCCCATCCTTGCAAAGATTCCTTTATGGTCACTCTTAAACTATATCCCTAGTATAGAAAAATGGTGGTAATGAAAATTTTACAAACAGAAATAATAGTCAAATTATTGTTTGTAATTTCAAGCAGGCATTCCACGATAGTTTCAATTCTGGTACTTTATACAAAAGGAATATGCACACATAGCATCGATCTCCTGAAGAGTTTTTGACTATAGCTTGCAGCACTAAATCAGAGCCCTCTTACCTGAAACTCTCCACTCAGTTTCTTCTCACTGATGCTGCTGTCGTCAGTGGTGGATGACAGGCCCCTCACCGTTGAATCTCTTTTATACACTCCCAGTGCAATGGAATGGAGAAGTCCATGGCTGGAAAGCCACTCCCTGGGATCAATCAGTATTCTACCAGCTCAACTATCATAATCCATTGAAACTGAGAAATGAGTGACATTGTCAGTTTCATCAGAACTATGGCTGAATGATGCGGAATATTTCCTTTGTGGTTTTCCTTTACGTTTTGTCTCTCATGGATTTGGGGCTTATTGCTCTACAGACATGAGTGTTACATATCTATTAAACCACCTAATCTCTAAAACAGCAGCAAGTGCAAAAATGATTATTAGATCTTCCCATTGTGTAGGTCAAGGGCCTGAGAAATTGAGAGGGTTAGTACTTAATTTAAAATCCACAACTAGAGTTCTGCCAATATTGTGTTGACTGCTGCAGTTGGTTTCCCAGACCCGCCTATTACCAGCATTTTATATTGTCACTCTAAGGGTGGAAAAACCCAAAGAAACACTAAAGTTTATTATCTGTAACAACATTTATCCTTGTTTCACTGACTCAAAGAGACCTGAACTGGTGATCTGCTAAATACAATATATCACCATATATGTTTTCATTTTGAACATTTGGAGGTCAGAGTAGGTTCTCATGCAGAGGTAGAAATGTTAAGCGCATGTTTGCTCCCCCACCCCGAGTCTTTCTGTGTGTGTGTGTGTGTGTGTGTGTGTGTGTGTGTGTGTGTGTGATTTTTTTCTTTGAAAAAGAGTTTGAGGGGATTCATAAGAAACAAGGTGAACAGATTGTCAAACAAAAGGCCATAAGCCTTTGGGACTCAGATGTCAGAGGAACGATTTAATGTGTTAACGCAGTAGAATACTCTAAAAGGAAAAACTTTAAGTATCAAGAACACCCATCTTTGTGGATATTCAGGAAGCAGCTTGCAGACCACAGACTGAGGTGTGGCTGAAGGCACTGTTGTGTGGCCAATGGAATTAAGTGATCTCTTTGCACCATTTCAACTATAATCCATAGACTGGGTGGGACAGAAGGAAATGCCACTGATACATTCTAGCAGTCATGCAAATACAAACTCCTTTAATCATTAGTGGGTTAGAATTAGTAGTAGGGAAATTCACTTTGAAAACCACAGTATGGTTGCTAGACCGCAGTGGAGGACCCATTGGTTCTTATTTCAGAAAGAAGCCAGAAGTCTACTAGACCACACATGTGGTCTGTAGAATTTGGAACTTGGAGAAAAGTTTGATGCATTTTAGATAATTATCATCATCTTGTATGAATTGAAAACCTAGAGAAATAGCCTAACCTTTCATGTATGTCTCTAATGAAGATTTGTTAAACTCAACAAAAGAACAAAATGATGTTGACTTTCTTTTAAGAGAATGGACACAAATGCCTGCTTGAGTTCTCTTTAAAATCATATTCACTTACAAGTGAACTTAGAGATTATAAATTCCCACAGATTAAGTGTATGTGTAAATGCTGTAATGACTGAGTAAATTCACCAATTCCTTTGTTACTTGACCTACAAGCTGTTTAAAAGAAAGATGTTTCAGAATTCTTAAGTTTGAATTGAGTAGAGCAAGCATCAAAGCCCATTCCAAACAAGCCTCTACCCACATCACTCATCAGTGGAATAGGCCTGGCTAATATGGGAACCACATATGTGCTTAATGAATCATATTGAATGTGTGAATTATGCTTTTAATGACTTGTGTAGACATCTCTATTATACAAGACATTAAAACCACAGTCCAGCATTTAAGCATCCATGTAATTACTTCTTCTCTACCAGAATCATGACATGACTTTACCAGCATAATTTGAATTTATAACAGATAATATTAATAATTTTATATAGCTACATGGCATTAATATCTACAGTTGATACACACTACAATGAATTTTTATAGTTTATCATGAAACTTCCTTTTTTCTTTCTGCAAATACATGTATGAATATAATTTAAGGGTTTAATATTTATTTTTATCTTCTGTGTATGAATATTTTTGCCCACAAGTAGGTAAGTGCCCTGTGTGCCTGTCTAATGCTTGTTGAAGAGACATGCTCCATTGAGAGAGGTTCAGGAAAAGATTCAGAGGCTACATATTCATCTGAATCAGGCTTTTCTCCTACTGGCTTATTTACCACAAGTCTTTTAACTACTGATAACTACTCAATTGTTAAGCACAATAAAGCCTTTCCCCCAATTTGCTACATGGCTGGGGCAATTTAAACAAAATGATACTTCTAAATGTAACAATAGCCAAGGTTTTCTTCTCTATGTGATACTACCCTTCTGGTGTTTGTCTGATCTTTCTCTTGGTCATTGTCCATAATTTCAAGGCTATTTTATTTATTTATTTGAATTATCAACATGTTACATGTCCTGGGCTGGAGAGATAACTCGGTGGCAAGAAGCACATCCTACTGGTGAGGCAGACCCGTGTCTGCTTCCTAGCACCTATGTCAAGTGGCTCATAACTGCCTGTTATTCAAGCCTCATGGTATCAAATGACTCTGGTTCCGAGGGCACCTGCAAATGTGCACACACCCACACACATATGAATACAAGTGCACATAATTAAAAATAATAAAAGTAAATCTCTGAAAAAATCTAAGATTTTTACATTAAACAAACCTTTTGATTATAGTGAATCCAATATGATCTTCATAAGCACAAAGTTATGCGAGCTTTACAATATTAAAGAGAACTGTATAAAAGGACTGATCAATCCCAAATATTACAAATGACAAATGTATTATATACGTAGTTGTTCCCAAGCACATAAATTCTTTTTATCCATTAATTTATTTATTCACTTTTTATCCTGATTGCAGTCTCCTTTTCTCCTCCCTTCCCTAATCCCACCTCCTTTTCTTCTCTGAGAAGGTGTAGGCCCCCTGGATACCAGCCCACCCTGACACATCAAGTCACTGCAGGACTAGACACATCCTCCCCCACTGTGGCCAGACAAGGCAGCCCAGTTAGGGGAACAAGATCTACAGGCAGGCAACAGAGTCAGGGACAGTGACTGCTTCTGTTGTTTTGAAGTGAAGACCAAGCTGCACATCTGCTACATATGTTTAGGTCAGCTGCTGGGTGGGGCCACTCTGGACGGTTGTGCTAGGCTCCTATCTGCAAGCATAACAGAGTTTCATTAATAAGAGTCAGGGCTTGCCCATGGTAAGGGTCTCAGGTTGGGCCAAGCAATGGATGGCCATCCCCACAGTCTCTGCTCCATCTTTGTTCCTGCACTTCTTATAGGCAGAACAAACTCCACTGGGGAGTCCTCCCTGGCTACAGGGGGTGGCTGTAGTGGTCTCAGTCAGAGTCATTCTCGTAGACTCTTCTGGAGCCTTCCAGGTCTCTGGCAGGTCCTAGAGATTCCCTCTGTCCGTTTTCTGTTTCCCTCTTCATTTCCTCTTCTACCAAGTTCCCACCTTCCTTATGCCTTGGATGACTTTATTTCACCTTCTGAGATTCAAGCATCCCCCATTGGACCCTCTTTGTTATTTTTCTTCTTTGGGTCTGAAACACGTATATTCTTGAGAGCCCTGTGGAGTAAGGAATAAAATATCTTTACTTTAGAAACAATGGGGCTTAGAGGATTAAGGATTATAAGATTATAAAACTGTGTAACTTGAGGTTAGAATTAGTCAACTTCTAACCGCAGTATAAGGAGCATGAAGTAAAGGAGACGTATACCAAATGAATCATAACGAGGTTCCTGAAATTTCAAACCTGTTTTTTTAAAAATTATTTCATATTAAAAGGTTACATCACATTTATTTGACAAAAATATTAATGTATTATAAAGATTGTCTTTCCATTTAAATATTCTAATTCAGATTAAAAATATGATGGATACATTTTGGCTAGAAAAGAAAATTTCTAAAATAACTTGTTTTTTCGTAATGGGACACTTAAGGCAAATACTAAATTTTATTTTATATTAGATACATCAAATATGCAATTTTTAAAATAAAATTCACTATGATACGGAGTATGTGTTCATGTTTTATTGTTTAGGAGAATTAGTAAATAACTTATATCTGTACCTTTGCCATTAAATTATAAAATTATTAAGCTCATTAAAGAGCTGTTCATTAAGTGCTGGAAACTGCACATAACAGTGTACAAGGAATCAGGGCTGACATTGTCTATGCCTCCGTGGAGCTTACAGCCATTTGAACAAATGGAAGGAGAGTACCCTGGGCTTTGTATGCGAGATGAGCGAAGAAGAGAAAGTGCCCTTCTTCCCATGCAGGGGAAAGAGCATCACTAAACAAAAGAGACCTTCTTCATGTTTACTAATTTTTAAATTAAAAGGTTAAAATGAAAGAGTTTCTATTATTTTATTAATTAATTTATTTACTCCCTTATTTATTTAGTTAGTTTACCTTCCAGGTCCTTTGTGTGTAGAGTATGGCATGTGGTTTTGTGTTTGTATGGCGTTCCTATATGTGGTGTGCGTTTCTGCATCTGTATGTGTTTCCTTTGCTTTTCCTTGGGCTCTTGTTATTGTTAGTTTCTTATGGTCCTATCCTGATAATTTGGCTTTGTTTTATCTTACTTTATTACTATTTTAGATGCCTGTTTGTTTTCTAGTGAGAAAAAGCTAGAAAAGGTGTAGGCCTGGATGGGAAGAAAGTGGAGAGGATTTTGGATGAATTGAAGTAAAACTATAACCAGAAGTGTATTACCTGAAAAAATGCATTTTAATAAGAGAAAAATTAGGCAAAACAGAAAGAAACAGCATTATCAGAAATGAATATGATTAAAATCCAAGTGGTCAGCCCTTAAATAATACATATACAAGTAACATTAAATGCATTAAGTACATTTTATTTATATATTTATATATTATATATTTATATAATGTATATATTATATTTCTATATAAAGTACATATATTTAATAATATATTTGTTTATATATGTATGTACACAACACACATACACACACACACACACACACACACATATATATATATACATACATAAAATCAACAAAGACAAGGCAGCCTTAATTAAGAGAAAGCAAGAGAATACATGGGAGGGGTTGGACAGAGAAAAGGTAAGGTAAAAATAATGCAATTATATTTTAATTTCAAAACATTAAGATATATACATGTATGAAAATATAATGAAGCACATTGCATATAATTAGTATGTGCTGATAAAAACTTAAATTCGGTTGTTGAATAAAAAAAGTAAAGGTAAAACTGAAGGGTCAAGGGTGCATGGTAACGGTGTCACCAGGACCATGTCCTCCAGAGCCTTCTCAGACTACTAAAGGATGCTGAAAAGAAAACAGAGACCACATTGAAAGGACTATTTTCAAGCACAAGTAGGACATTACTAGGTTTTCATTTCTTAATGATCATACTATTATAGGATAAATTTTGTGTGTTCCCCTGAGGGTGGACAAGTAACAGTCCAAGATAATAAGTTTAGCAAGTATGTATGAGAGAAAACATTTGTCACGTAAGCATGCTTCCTCTCATAGTGTCAAAATCTCACTTACGTGCTTACTTCATTCTTCAAAACTAGTAGTAGTTGGGCATACAATTACACATTTGAGAGACTGAAGCAGGAGGAGTACTGGGGTTTGAAGCCATCCTATGCTGCATTGAGTTATAGGCCAGCCTCTACAATATGACCCTTATCTCAGAAGAGAAAGAGAGACAGATAGACAGAAGGAAAGAAGGCAAGAAAGAAAGAAAGAAAGAAAGAAAGAAAGAAAGAAAGAAAGAAAGAAAGAAAGAAACAAAGAAACAAAGAAACAAAGAAGAAAGGAACCAAAGAAAATGAAAAAGAAATGAAGAGGTTGGGTAATAATCAGTGTTGGCAAAAACATATAGAAATGAACCCTTGCATAAAGGGTAATGTCTACACTGCTCTGTCTTTTCTTGTATTGGCATTACCCAGGCTCAGGGAGTATAGACAGGTAGGCCCTGATGACAAAGTCACAGTTATAGCAGCCTGAGACAGCAGAGATGGAAATTCCAGGCTAGGGCCTTATAGAAAATTTTGTTCCTGAGCGAAACTCTGAGGTGAGAGTCGTGGTTAAGTACATGGCTCTCAAATTCTTGGTTGATCCTAAAGAATGCATGAGTAAGGCAAGGTTTTGAGAAGCCCAGGGGAAACAAGAGCTGCAAAGCTGAAATGCCGATCAGAGATTTCTACAGCATGAACTGGTTTAGAGAAAGACTTGCAACTTAAGAGACCTTCTAATCGGGGGTGTTTGATAGTCACCCTGTGCTGACCGCAGACAGCCAACTCAAGATCTGTAAAGATCGTGTTGATAGGACTTCTTTTTTCATTGGAACTGGGATAAAACAAAAGTGATATGTAAACATGTAAACAACAATAGGAAAGAAAAGAAAATCTATCTTACTCCAGTCAGAGTGGTGAAGAGGAACAAAAATAATAGCCAGCAGATGCTTGACAGGACATGAGAAAGAAGAAATCTTCATTTTCTGATGGTGGGATTGCAAACTGGTTTTAGTTACTCTGGAATATAATGTGGAGAATTCTAAAACAAAACAAACAAACAAACAAACAAAAAAACAAGTCTACCACATGACCCATCTATATTGGTCCTTAATGTGTATCCAAAGGACTTAGTATCCTACTCTACAGATGCTTCCTCAACCATTTCAGCTCCAATCATAATACTTAAGGGATGGAAACAATCTAAATGTCCTTCCCCCAATGGATGGATAATGAAAATGTGATATGTATATACCATGGAATGAAATCATGAAGTTTGCAGGTAAATGAACGGAACTAGAGAATTCTATATTGGGTAAGGTAACCCAGACTCAGTTTTATAGTCTCTCTCACCTGCTGTTTCTGCTCCAAATCTCGCAAAAACAGTATTTGCAAAAACAATGGAAGGAAGTGGGACTGAGGAAAGGGGAAAGTGAATGCTAAAGAGCAAAATAGCATCAAACAGCTGAGAATGAGTGGAGAAACAGAGGGGGTTTTAATTGGTGGGAAAGCACAATGAAGAAGGAGAATAAGAGGAGGGTTAAACAGAATTCTTAGCGTGTGACAAATACAAAGGTGAATGCTAGCAGCAAACCATTGAACTAAGAATGGGATCTCCATTGGAGTAGTTAGAGAAAGTATTGAAGGAGCTGAAGGGCCTTGCAACCCCATAAGAACAACAATGCCAACCAATCAGAGCTCCCAGGGACTAAACCACCATCCAAAGAGTACACATGGAAAGACCCATGGCTCCAGCTGCATATGTAGCAGAGGATGGCCTTGTTGGGCATCGATGGTATGAGTAGCCCTTGGTCCTGCCAAGCTTGATGCCCCAGTGTAGGGAAATGTTAGGGCAGGGAGGTGGAAAGGGGGATGATGGTTGGGGAAGGGAAACACCTTTATAGAAAAAGGGGAAGGGGGATGGGATAGGGGTTTATGGACAGGAGACTGGGAAAGGGAATAACATTTGAAATGTAAATAAAGAATATCCAATAAAAAATGTAATATGTAAGTGTCACTGGAAAAAGTTCGAATGAAAGACAAGTAATAATAATAATAAAAAGAAACAGGATTCTTGGAAAAGATATAAGGACTCTATATTTATCTAAAATTATGTATAGTATACATGTATTATATGCAAGTATGTGTACACAGAGACACACACTTGCACATACAGACCCCCCTACACACACACACACACACACACACACACACACACGATGATAAACTCTCCCCAACGGCCCTAGATTATCTAGCAATAAACCACAGTAACAGGCATGAGAAACCATTTTCTTTCCAATTGTTGGTCAGGGGAGTTAAGAGTCCTAAAATAATATATTTTATTGCAATAGCTTTTGGTTGCCCCCCAGAAGTTGAAAATAAGTCTCTATTGCAGAAGAGTCCACAGATTTCAGACACAAGACTGGGGATATTTAGGCAGTAAATGACACAAAAATCCTTCTCTCTGAGAAATAGCTTTTATTAAACCAGAGGTAATATGCAAGCTGTCAATTGAGAAAACAATCAGTTGTTCTACCCTGTTGTCGTGTCCATGAACCACAACAATGACCAGCATTTCAAGGTGCGGGGGTGGCACTCCTATCCTGGTGGTAACGGCCCTCTTTCTAATTGGACTCAAGACCTACTTAACAGGAGGAAATCAAGCCAGCTACTCTAAACCTAGGCGACTATTGATGGATAATGGGTCCATGGATCTTAGAGGGGAAACTACTATTTTCACTCTTTAAAACAGTATAATTTCTAGCTGCATCTTAAATTACTCATCCTTATATGCACAGATAAATGTGGACCTCACTCCTCATTAAAGAAGCTTCTTTTTGCAATAGAAAGAAATCATTGCAGAAAGCCCAACTAGTCAAAAGGCAAAGAATAACTGACTGTGGGGTAGCCAGCCCCAGTGCTACATCTACAATGCAATCTCTATGTCTGAGGCTGGGAGGCTCACAGAATATTACAGAAGAGGTTGTGGGTAGATTGTAAGAGACAGAGGATCAAGAAGTCTGTTGTGAAGCTGTGCATTTCTATTCTGACAGGGAAGCCATGCCCATGAAATCTCAACATCATGGTTGCCTAAACAAGGCATGAACAATTGCAGTGACAGTTGAATTTCCAATGTAGATGGGGTTAATTTCTTAGGGTCCACTCTTGATGCTATAGACAACTAACAATTGTGAAGTAAGGGAGAATAAATCCTCAACTGGTTATACAATACAAAGTGGTCAGCCTTGGAAGCATACATGTAAGCAACACTGAACAGATTCAGCGAGTTATACATCTATTCACTTGCATGTGTATGGATATCGATGATAGAGAAGGGTCTGTGAATCTGTGAAGATTGGGGAATGTACAGAGGAGGGGTAAGAAGGAAGCATGGGAGAGAAATTATGTAATTACATCTTAATTAAAAAACATAAATAATAATGACAGAAAGAAAGTGGAGCAGTGACTCCTAGAAAGGGAAGAGGGAGGGAGGAAGAGGCGAGAAGGTAGGCAGGAAGGCATGAAGGTAGGCAGGAAGGCATGAAGGAAGTCAGGCAGGAAGGAAGGCAGGCAGGCAGGAAGGAAGGCAAGTGGCCGTAATGTCTATGGAGTGAATGATGGCAGGACCTATACAAAAATAAAATGTTTGAAGTGTATGAAAATGTAATGTCAATAACCCATTACTCTGTATGGTATTTTTTTTTATTTTTGAGGTTATGATTTAATTACAACATTTCTCCCTTTCCCTTCCTCCTTCAAAACTCTTCCATATTCTCCCCCCCCTGTTCTTTTTGAGGTCATGGCACAGTTTTCACTAATTGTTATTGGGTATGATAATTCTTTAAAATCAAAATAAATAACTGCTAACAAACAAACAAACAAACAAACAAACCCTGAACCAACCATCTACCGGGTCAACGCAGAGGGATGCTTTGGAGGAAAAAGATAGAACTCACAGTTTGTTTTGCCATTTACAAAGTCAGGGACAGTTACCAGACAAACAGAACTCTGCAGGGATATGTGAAAGAAACAGATAGTAATGATTAAATCAAAATAATCAGCAAAAAAGACCACAGACAATCTAAAAACATTGAGGTCAGCAGATACAGACAAAAGTAAGTGGAATAAATGTTAAGGGATCAACAAGAATGTGAAAACATACAGAAGTCATAACTTCAAAACACAAATGTCCATTAAGTATAGAAAATTAACATAGACACAGCGCTTCAAAAACATAATCATGAGATGCCTCTTCCTCCTGACTGTTATAATAGCTAACGTTAGAAAGACAATAATTCTAAGCTCTGTTTCTCCCACTGCATCAAGCTGAGATAAGACTGCAGGGTCAGCTGTTCCAAATGCTACCTAAGGTGATAAAGCTTCCCTGCATGCATTTTTTGAGACAGGGAAGAAAAGAATCTGAGACCAAATAAATGCTTTGATGCTAACAGTGAATGGATTTGTGGGCCAAAGAGCTAATGTGAAAATAGTTTTTAAGGCAGGCAATTTTATGCTGGTTCTGAAGTAGAGGAGTAGAATTCAGATACACTGTTTCACCATGCATGGGCTACAGCCACAGCTATAAATTGTTATATACTTTTTAACAGAATTTTTGTTGTATCTACTTACCTATGAGCTTGACTCTCCTTTCTAACATCTATCTAAATGTTTATAAAAAAGCAATGACCTAAAACAACTGTGGCAACTTTATTGATAATGGTAACTGGAAACGACTTAAATGCTCCAGGAGAACGAATAAAGAATTTCATTATATACGTATATTCAATGTAATGTCATCGGGAAAATGAGTCACAAGAAACATTGTTTAGTAAGAGAAGCCAAGCCTGAGAAGTATATGTGCTCTTATTAATACAGAGAATTAATGTGTGCTGTGCTGGCAATGAAAGGGAGGGGGTAGATTGACCAGAAAATATCAGTGCATTCATTCAGATGCTGGCAGCTTCCAAAATAATGTTCAGCAGAACACTCAGGTTAGGTTTGCCAAGTGCTTGGTTATTCTAAGGATATTGAATAAATAAATAAAAACTAAAAAATAAAATAAATAAAGGTGTTTACTATTAAACCCCTAATACCACTAAGCCCTTGAGCAGATATAAAGTTACACTTGATCTCAGAATTTTTTCAATTACTACTCTGACTTGTCCTCCATAGAGAAGCTACATTTACTTCTCCTTCCTCTCTAGTCTCTAGGCATCCTTCTTGCTATATTTTCTTTACAAACTGGGTACTTGGTGTAGCATGTTCTAGGGTATATTTTCAGTACTTGATTTAAGTTATGTCACGGAAATTTGAGAATGATTTTCTGAATGGTTGGTTGGACGTTTGGGAACACAATTCTCTTAGCTGCTGAGAAGCTGGGTTTTATTATACTTCTCAGTGTTTGCCATGTCCGATGTTAAGAACTCAGTTAAGCACTGAGAATTGGTTCTTTAATTGCGTGGACTCGGGTGAAAGAGCACAGAATGAAATGGAAGGTGCAGTGGAGAACTACTGGGCTGCTCTTCCGCAGAGCCAGTACTCGATCCCAGAATTCTCACACTATTAAGAGTACACACAGCTAAGATCCTACGAAATATGATCGACTGTAGAATCTAGACACAAAATCTATTTAAACAATGTAATAATATGTATTATTATGTGAACTCTTTAATCTTTTCTTTAATGTATGTGGATTCACAGGCATCTACCAACAAACTCATAAGATATTATTAGATGCCAAATTGCCTATTTTCAAGTAATTTTTACTGAGGACCCGGTGTTGAGAAAGCAAGTTGAAAATACTTTTAGGTTCATGTACAAAAGAGAGAAAAGACTTCTGAGTACTTCTCTATTAATTTTTTTTCAAGAAGCACCTTGAGAAATTCTGAAATTCATGTCTTACTCGGTCGTATTTACAACTGAAAAGAGAAAATCAGTGATACCTTGAACATTCAAACTTAAAAGAGATGAAATTCAACATCTATGTCTGAAAAATCTGTGTGTCAGGTTCTGCAGGACACTGCCATCCTAAGCAAGCATGTGTCTTCCATTTGTCCTTTTGAATTCAGCTCCCATCTTTCTGTGTAGCTGTGGTACAATAAGAGCCCCCACAGCCAATATCTGTTTCAAAACCACTTTAGATGATCATGGGTGGTGGTGTACAGTTTAAGCATAGCACTAAAAGGCAGAGGAAGGTAACGATTTCTATGAATTCACGGACAGTCTGGCCTACTTACTAAGTTCCAGGATAGTCAAGGCTATAGGGTGAGGCCCTGCCTTGAAAGAAAAGAAAGAGTAAAACAGCATAAAACAAAAATAGAACAAAACAAGTTTGATTTTCATGGAGAATGAATAATAAGCAACCTGACAGAGTGAATCGGGGAAAAATGACCAGATATTGACATGAGAAAAATAGACACATAGTTTATCTCAATACCAGTCAGCACACTCATCATAAATCTATTCATTAGTACGTATTTATTCTCTTGAATGACACAAGTTTAGAGGCATTCATTATTAACACAGTTATCAAATTAATTTATTACCGTGAACGTGTATATATGTACGTGTGTGTATGTGTGTGTGTGGTGTGTGTATGTATGTGTATGTGTGTAGGTATGTGTGTGTGTATGTATATGTGTGTATTGTGTGTGTGTGTTTATGTGTGTGTATGTATGTATGTATGTGTGTGCATGCTTGGGTGTCACATAAATGTTTAGAAGCTTTTCATTGCAATCAACTTTCCTTTTATTACAGAATGTTTTAAGAAGGCCTGGTTTTTTTTTTTTTTTTTTTTTTTTTTTGGTTAAACATGCTTTATTTTTAGTGCTTGTCATTTTCCAGATTATATAACCCCATAATCTTTGGGGAAAAGACAACATTATAAAGATAGGATTTTTCCATGATACATTATTTTTTGTGACATCGATAGTATATCTTTTTAAGTAAAGAAAAATGAGATCAGCGAAGAGGCTTTATAACATTAAACAAACTTCTATTAGCATATAAGAAGAAAATAATCTTTAAAAGACGCCAAGGTACCATCTCCTCTTCTTCCTGTAAGACAGAACAGCATTTCAGTACTTGTAGGTTCCTTTGAATAAAATTGTCTAAAATTGTCTAGCTGCTGGAAATTGCTCGTTAAAGAAACAAAAACACCTCACTGGCTGGTTCATGCTGGCTGTGGCTCACATGGTATTGAAGTAGTTTGCAAATTTTGGTACAATAAATTGAATTGATTTGCGTGATTCAAATAGTACATTAGGAGGGGCTTTTCTGAAGAGGCGCTGATGCTCTTCCCTCACTGTGTTTGTGTAGACAGTTTCGCTTGAAGACTGCCCAGTGTAGCTTCTGGTAGAAGGAAGAATCAGAATAGATTCAAGAAAAAAACCTGCAACACTGTATCTTTTAGTTTGCTCTTTAAGTGACGTTACGAGCCTCTTAATGTGTGTTTTTCTTTGTAGTATAATTTCAAGGATGACTTTCTAAAACTAATAAGGTAGCTTCAGTAGTCAACCAAGTTGGTTTAGACAATTAGCAGTTATATTTAGTATATAATCAGTTAATTTTGAAATTGCTCTGCCATTGTAACAATTCTTTTATTATTTTAAGACTTTGTTTTAAGCAGATAAGGGGATATTGACATTATCACAATGTTTAGCGTGCAAAATGAAAGAATGTCTCAGGAAGGCTGATTACGTAGAGAGCATGAAATCTCTTTTATATAGAAGCAATATATAACTTTAGAAAGTTATGAAGCAGTCATAACTCTAAAACGTTAATTTTTATTTTTAAAAATTAGGAAAATTTTATAATCAGCATGGTCTTTGAAGGTAGATATAAATACTATCTTATTTCTTTGTAATCGTTAGGGTAAGAATTTATCATTACTTCTCCAATGAATTCATGGAATTTAAAGCATAACTTTGGCAAAAAAAAAATACCTACCAAAACTTCTGAGTGATGTAAACAAAGTCTTATGGTTCTCTTAGGCTATCAGCATTGACCTAGAGAGAAAGAACTTCATAAGAGCTTATATCAAAATAGAATCATATTGCACTCTGACACATTGATTTGAAACAATTGTTAACCAATTGATCCAGAGTTGAGGCCACATAGTATATTACTCATACTTTTATTGTGATGCCTGACCATAAAAATTAGCACCTCACTTAGATCATAGACACATATTTCATCAGACGAATCTTTGTTCACTCTACCTTCTGTTCTGGAAGCACTGGAGCAATAGTCGGGTTTATTTCAGAAGTGAAAAAATTGCCCGTGTCGGGTTTTGGTGAAGTTGAGGGCGTGGAAACGCCTACATTATCTTGCTTAAAGCCGATTGGTTCTTTTTGTGGATACAGCGGGCCTTCTCCTGCTGGCTGTAGAGATCAAGAATGGAGCAAAGTGGTTACAGCTTCCAGTAGCTGTTTAAATCTGGAAGGATGTGAATCTCAAGGAGTAAGAGGCACAGACAGGCATCACATGAAACAGCACGTGTCTTCATTAGCATTTTAGCTCATAAGCTATCTTAGAAAGGTTGAGATTATATTTGAAAACTAAGGTTGAATACTAACAGCCACCTTTTAATTTACTCTAAGAGAATGTCACATATGTCCGATACATTTTATGATTATAGCCACACCACGTTTTCCCTTTTAGCTTCTCCTGGAGTCTCCTAGCACATCTCTCTCCCAACTTCTGCGTTTCCTCCTCCTCTTCCTCCCCCTCCTCCTGCTTCCTCTTTCACTTTTTCTTTAAAAAATATATGGCATTAAATTAGTAATGTTATTGTGTACATTGGTGAGGACCATCCATTAATGCATGGATTAATCATCACCACCAATGACAAATGACTCTCTCTCTCTCTCTCTCTCTCTCTCTCTCTGTCTCTCTCTCCCCCTCCCCCCCCAAGCAACTGTCAACTGACAAAAGCCCTGAGCTTTTAAACAAGATGCACAGAAAAGTTTCTGGGAGAAAATTCTCAGTAAATATTCGAGGAACTGAATGATTTAGAACGTGCCTAACAGAGATTACAGGGGGAAAACAACAATTGTTGACCTAACAGCGTTTACATTAAAATGAATACTCCCGGGGACCTTCTGAATTCACTAGTCAGTTTCCAGTTGCTGCAAACGTTTTCGTAAGGACTCTTACCATTCCAGGAGTTTCTGGAGCTGTGCCTACAAAGCTGTCAAGAACTAAGTGCTGCTGTCCTCCTGGTACACCCTGAAGAAGCAGAAAGGTAATGATATTTAGATCAGGGACGGATCATTACACATTCCTTTGGCAACCACAGCACTTCAACTCCTTCACGGGCTGGGCCTAGGCCTCCCCGCTCATACGTAGCGGATGCCCAGCTTGACCTTCATGTGGGTCCTGAGCAACTGGAAATGGGACTATCAAAAAGCTGTTGCCTGTATGTGGGATATGTTCTACAAGCTGGGGTGCCTTGTCTTGCCTCAGTAGGGGAGGAAGCGCCTAGCTTCACAAAGACTTGATGTACCAGGGTATGTGTATGTGTGTGTGTGTGTGTGTGGGGGCTCAGAGCTCAGAGGAAAAGAGGAAGAATGGGGAGGGAGGATGAGATGGGGAAGGATTGGGGAACAGTGATCAGAAAGGGGATGTAAAGTGAACACATTAGAAAATGAGAGGGAGAAGGAAAGGGAGAAAGGAGAGGGAGACAGGAGAGGGAGACAGGAGGGGAAGGAGGGAGAAGGAGAGAGGGGAGGAGATGGGGAGGGAGAGAAGAGAGGAAGAGGGAAAGGAGGGGAGGAGAGGGAGGAGAGAGGGAGGGGAGGGAGGGGAGAGAGAGAGAGAGAGAGAGAGAGAGAGAGAGAGAGAGAGAGAGAGAGAGAGAGAGAGAGAGAGAGAGATTGAGATTCTTGGCAGGTAGAAAACTGTTCTGACACTTGGTTTGGCTTCTGTAGTGCATTGACTTCCGGGAAGAACGTCTTTGAACACGATGAATTTGAAAGGTGTAACTTTATAATGCGATCTAAAGAGAAAGGTAAGAGAGCAAGTACGAGTGTCCTCACATCCTGGCTCCTGCTAGTGACTGGCTCCCCAGTTACAGCCTGTTGCACTTTCTGCTGTTTCTTTAAGAAGCCCCAAGACGGGGTTGGGATTTAGCTCAGTGGTAGAGCGCTTGCCTAGGAAGGCAAGGCCCTGGGTTCTGCACCAGCCTGAAAAACCCAGCTTCAAAAAAGAACCAAAAAAAAAAAAAAAAAAAAAGAAGCCCAAGACACCCAGAGAATAATTCTTCTTCCTGAACATCCCTATTCCAGAGCTGACTACTACTTAAGTGTTCTCCTTCCAGAACTGCTCATGTAAGAAATCTTTTTATGGTTTCTTAATTATGTTCTCATACCAATGTGTCAGTAATTCTGACTTCATACATCTAAAAAATTAAAATTTCTATATTAAAATTTCTGGAATTTTTTCCTATCTGAATGATACCTATGTGTTTAATAGAGAGGCAAGTAGTTCCAAGTATAGTTTTAGAAATCAAGGGCTGGGGATTTAGCTCAGTGGTAGAGCCCTTACCTAGGAAGCGCAAGGCCCTGGGTTCGGTCCCCAGCTCCGAAAAAAAGAACCAAAAAAAGAAAA
The DNA here is from genome assembly GCF_011064425.1 of Rattus rattus. Classification (NCBI taxonomy): domain Eukaryota; kingdom Metazoa; phylum Chordata; class Mammalia; order Rodentia; family Muridae; genus Rattus; species Rattus rattus. Next base: position 1,082,730 of record NC_046164.1, read on the forward strand.
AAAATAAAAATTATGTATTTACTCACAGGTTCTGCTTGTTGTGGTACAAATCCAAATTGATTATAGAATGGTATCTGTCAGAATTTTGAAAAAGGCATTAGATTTATTGTGATGATTTTAGACATAAATTTCTGAGAAACGGTTACTTCAAATTAGATATCTTTTACACTAACTAAATGCTTTTTGAAAGTCCACATGTTTTAGTTTCAAAAAATTATCATTAAATGTCAAGATATCTTTAACACCATATCATGAGGGACCTGAATTTACATTAAAATTCTTAAAACTTGTGCTATATTCACAGAACTAAACATATGGTTATCAAATTATATCTTAGGTTCTAGTGGCCAAAACTATTTTTCTTTGTAATCTTTCATATTTTTATATTTTAATAATAATCACGTATGTGTATTTATATTTAAGTGAAAAAATGCTTCTTGATTCTGAATGTGAGAAAAAAATCAAATTCAGAAAAAAAGTCAGTTTTAAGCCTGGTTTTATTAGAACCATTTGCTGACTTCACTCCTTGTTATTAAAGGCTTAATCTATAGGTTTGCTACGAGGAGAGACACTGTGTCCTATTCTGTGAGGTCAACTGGTCAAGAACATGCACTGAATATCCTCAATTATTCTTTTTTGCAGGGAAATTACCTTACTCTAAAATTCACAAATTTAACCGAACCCTCACAGTACCTGTTCCTCATATAGTTGCTGCCCTGTCTGCTGGGGAGAGGATGTGACTGTCTGCTGTGGTTGCTCCCAGGGCAGAAGCATGTAAACTGGGTAGTACTGAAACATCTGGAAACAGAAGTGCATGAGAGAGTCCATTAGATCAGGATGTGCAATACTTTCCACTCTGTTCTCGCCGGCAATATTACCCAGGTGTTTCCACAGGTATGAGCTACCATTCCAAGCAAATGTACTAGGCACAGCAGATGTACAGTGATTCTTGAATCGTGAAACGGCTTGAACCCAACATGATACAGGGCTTCATTTGTAAGGATGCATAGTCAAACAAGTTAGGATATAGTGGATTAAACGTAGTATAGGAAGCATGATTTGATAAACGCCATCTTGGAAATGTTATACATTGGTTAATATGTAAATATCCAAGGAGAGAATAGTTCATGTAGTATTTTTCCTATGATTTTGAGGACCATCATTCTACAGAACATGATACTAGAATTTCTGCCATAGTAAATGAAGAATAAATTAAATTGAATACTTGGTGATTTCTATTTTATTAAAATAATTCCTGGGCAATGGAGAGGGATCAGAGATTAAGAGCACCGGATGCTCCCACAGAGGAACTCGGTTTGATTGCCAACATACACGGGATGGCTCATAACCACCAGTAACTCCAGTTCTAAGGCATCTGACTTCTGGTGCTGCTTGCATGTGAGGCAAAACACTCACAAATGTCAAAGAAAGAAATCTGAAAGTAATCTTTATCAGTCTCAGAATATTGGAGAAACAATAAGGAAAGCACCACACCCACATTGCCGTATATTGGCTTCTAGCTATATTGACTATGTGCTTGTATGGAGAGCATGTTTGGAAAATAAGGAACACCGAACACGCAGACACTTTTAAATGCTGTTTTAGGATTTGCTTCACCAAATGATTATATTAGATATAAGGTTTGAAGATAATTGCAACCGTGTTTCTGAAATGGATACAATTTGATTAATAGGTGTCTTTTTTTTTTTTTAAATCCTTGCCAAGAGTAAAAATCATCCATTAAGACTCCAGGAACCTAATGTTCGTCTGGTACAGTAGAGATTCTAATATTTTAGGCTTAAGGTAGAGCTTAGGTGTTTGCAATTCTAGAAATAGCCCACAAAACTTTTGACCTAAAGCCTATGCAGAGAGTCACTGGATTAGTGGTTGAAAAGTGGGTAGAGGAGTGACTTCTAACAACTATTTGGTTCACTGGGTTAAGACACTTAATCTCATTAAAACTATGTTTCCTGGACCTTAAAATGAAGTAATCGTACATGTCACATATCTGATTCACTACAGACCTAAGGATATACAATGAGATAATGTCTAGAATTGTGTTATTATGTAATGGCAGTGGGAGCGAAACTTAATTGCATAATTATACTTATAGAAGAGCCAAGTGGCATAACTTTGTTTGAACAAGTCAATAGTCTTCATGTGAATCACAATTTACACATAAGCCTTGTTCCTTCAAACCTAAGTTATTATACAATTAATTATCCTAATATTGACAGGGTTTCTATATTCCCATAATTAATCTATCAGTTAATATTAATTTGATTTTTTTCTTCCAGAGGGGAAATACTCATTAAATTATAATGTAGAGTCATATTTTAAATATGGCATAAAAGAGACTGAAAAAGTTTACAGTGGAATTTTATAACAGACCGATAATGTGTGTTAGTGTTACTTATAATAATAAATATTATTATAATAAAGTATGGTATTCATACCTACACATTAGGTACGCATGCAAAATCACGTGATACAAAATTTGGGAAGGCAAAAAGTCAGCTCATAGTTTTATTCTTCAGTTCTTCCCCAGTGAAGGCATTTAAATACAGGGAAGGTATGATACTGGTCTTACTGGACTCATTCGCTTCCTGCATGGTGATGTCATAGATATTCAAGGGTCCTAGAGACCCTTTTTATCTGCCTGTTCTTAAAGAATCAAGTTAGGCCAGCATCAGCAGATGCCCAGAGGCCACTTATGGTGCCTCTATATAGTGACGGGTGGTACACAGTTTGGCGGTCCTGGTGCTAGAGACCCAGGGTGACATAAGGGAATACAAAGGAATTCCTCTGTCTTTGTCAAGGAATTCTTTTCACTCACCTGTGTTTGATCTTGAGGCACTTTTACAGGAACCACATAGGACATCTGAGGAAAAGAACAGCCACAAAGTCGTGTAAGCAAATCTCTCTGGATTGTTACAATTCTGCTTTCCCTAGATACGGCTTCTCAGGTATCGTTTTCATTAGTAAAATTGACCTTCTACATGAGCTAGAATTCATACAAATACTGCATCCACATGTTGTTTGAGCTCCTGGTTATTGACTATATTTGAGGGCAATTGATCTTAATGTTATTTTTATGTTAAAAATCAGAAAACATAAAGAGATACTTCCAGGGGTGGTTGCAATAGTATAGGAGAAAATTAGATTAAACTCCCATGATATTTCAAAGCTAATTCACAAAAACCTTTATGCTCTGCCATACAGTTCCAAAAGGGAAGAAGCTTCACTTACAGGACTAGACTGCTGGGTCTGAGATGGTGTCTGCTGCTGTGTGAAGTCTGGCTGGCCAGCCTGACCTCCTTGGGCAAACCCAACCTGTCTTGAGAAAGGTATCTGATTTGGGAATAGCCCAGCAAAGCTCTCTAGTGTTGAGAGAGGAAACTGTGGGCGTCCTGAGACCTGAGCCTGCTGCTGCTGCTGCTGCAGAAGCCCAGGGAAGGGAGGAATCCAGGAGTTGAAGGCGCTCTGTGAAATGGGAAGATAGAAAGGAACGATAACTCTTTTGCATAAAAAAGAAAGAAATTTAAATCGATCCTCAGTAAGAAAGGCGGCAAAGTGTAGACAATTCACGTATTTCAGTTTTTATGAAAAGACAGCATTTCAACTACTTATCAATGTCACCGTTTTCAAATGATGAAAAACATGGAACACAAAGAGTTAATAAAAGAGCACAAGCTTCTACAGCCTTTGACTGCATTCAAAAGACACCCCCACCACCCCATTCCTCAGGGTTGACTACCTGTGGTTTGTTTAAAATAGTTAGCTATGTCAAAGATCATCAGAATTACTACCTGGCACATACGAAGTTTTGTTTGTCCATTTTCGTTTGCTTATATCCCAAATGCTGAACCCTTCCAGTCCCCCTCACAGAGTTCCTTCCCCCATCTCTTTTCCTATTCTCCTCTGAGAGGATGGGGCCCCTTGGTATCTCCCCACCCTGGCTCACCAAGTCATACCATTTTTAAAACAAATATAAGTAAATGCATTTTGTTCTTATCCCATACCATAAGAAATGCTCATTACAAATATATTCCCTTTGAGCCGAATATTTACACAGCGGTACCTGAAATTGCAGTGGCAAAAGTTGACCATTATTAAGATTCAGGAGTAACTAGAAAAGGAGAGACAACATAGAAACAAGATGACTATTCAGTCTATATGTTTTCTATAACTAGAGCACAAGGCAGTGCGGGGGGTGATCAGCTCTCAGTTTGAAGGGACACAACAAGACTGCACTAAGTCACAATGATTAGATGTTAGAGTTGCAAACAAGATCCAGGTTTAACAATGCCATCCCTGCCGGGAACAAGAGCTCAGAGCTTCAGCTCATCCCAGTGACTTGGGTATGGTTTATACATTTATATTTAAGATACACGTAGGGTGCCATTGGAACAAAGTATACAGATGACGCTCTATCTGTGCTTGGGGAATTTGCAATTGCCTTTAACAAGGCACCTGAGAGACAAAACAATGATGCAACACGGAAATGTATTTGGAGATGTTTAAGGGCTAGAGGGGCGGGTGCAGGCTTTTACCTCTTCCCAGTGTGTTTTCACATACAGAATACAGGAGAATGTTTTAATGGCTTAAACTAACCTCATGGCTGTTGCTAGCAGACAATAGACGCTGTGTTATAAGCTAAAAAGGAAAGAAAGGAAAGTGGTGAAAGGAGGGAATTGCATGGGTTTACATGAACTCAAAAGCACCACAAACCACTTACCGGGGCTGACGATGTAGCTCCGATGAGTCCAAGAAGAATTATAATTTTCATTTTCAGATGATATACCTATACAACAAGTTGTGACACATAGCTTTAAAAGATACTTTTTGCTTAAAATGTCATGACAAAAAGAAAGGCCTTGCAAAATTCGTCAGATGGCCTGTCAAATCCAAGTAATAGTTGAGTTAGTTCTTCAGTCTTATCTTTTATTGCTCAAAATAAAATGTTATCTTAATAACTGTTTTCTCTCAGTGTAGCTATTTATGGGGAAGAGCTGTTTGCTTGACCGTGCAGTTCATTTAGCAGCAGGTGATTGGGAGACTTTGACAGAAGTGAATGCCCCATGGAGCCCCCTGCCTGGGGTTAACTGACTGGATCCTTAGTATTAGGATGATCTTGATGTTCTTAGTGAAAAAGAATCACAACAAAAATCTAAGAATTCTAAGCGAAAGATAAAATTTCCATTAGAAGTCTCGTACTATTCCCGATTATTGACTGTAGGGGTTGTAGCCTTATTTCTCTAATCCAGGAAAGGGACAAGGCATACGGCAGTATTGATGCATTACTAGTGGACACTTCTTGTCTCTTGCCTCTACTTGCAAAGTTCCCACCATACTTCATGTCACAGATATAGATACAGATTAGGGCACCCAGGGTAGTGTACCAGAAGCTGGGTTCGTAAACTATCAAAGCAAAGATATCTTACCTTACTTCTTTGTAAGATCTGTGTCCCTTTCTTTCTCACTCTGGTGTCCAGATCCTCTTAAAATTTAAAACCCATCTTTAGAAAAAAAAGGGACCAATCATGATTGAAAGGGACCAGTGAATCAGTGGGTTTTAGACAATGGCTTAGCTAATAACCCCTTTCCTAATCATCTGGGTGGTGTATGGATTCCCACACCCTAAGTAATGCCTTTCAATTATCCCAGAGGCATTTTTTCTGTGATCACTCCTGGATTTTCCTCAGTCATGACTAACTCCCCTAGGCTAATTTTGTCCCACTCCTTTTATCATCTAAAAATGGATAACGTAAGTAAGTGACCCAAATAGGAAGATAAGTTAGTACTAGATTTTATATGCATCAAAAAAATCTCAAGATTAGATATTTAGACTGTGCTAGAATGTGATAGCTAAATTACTAAAACTTGGTGCTTAATGTAATAACCATTCTAGGCTCAAAAATGCTGACAAATAATTGAGTGATTAAACTAGGTAGAAGTTTTCATATTTACACACACACACACACACACACACACACACAATGTGTAGATAGACAGATTTTGACTTTGAGTATTGTTAAATTAAATTAAATATCCTGTAAGTTAGCAGTCACTTGAGAATTTCTATTACATCCCTCAGGCCCTCGGGCAGCTAACCCCACTACCAAGTCAGGAACTTGCCAAGCCTTTGCACTAAACTGAGATGACGACATCCTGATAGGAATAGCTTCATCTTGCTTTATTCTTGAAATCTGAAGAAAATTAAGAGACTTTACTTGAATTTTCCATTACTTGAATATCTTAAAGTAGCTAAGCGCCTGGACAGAAGGCTCCATGATCAAAAGCACTCGCTGTTCTTGTAGAAGACCTGGGTTTGGTTCTCATCACCCACACCATGTGGTTCAAAACTACATGTAACTATAGTTCCAGAGATCTTGGAACTGTTTCCTGGCTTCCATGAACAACCCTCACATGCATGTGCACATACATGTTATAAGATTAAAAACAACTTAAAAGGTAGTTAAAACTTTCCATATATGTAACAGTTGAAACATCTGGAAAACCACAGCCTGTGCCTTAATATATGATACCTTCCAAGTCCCTATATCATTGAAAGCAAAGCTGTACCTGAGGTGATAGGAAGACCTTGTTTCTGTACTGCAGTGTGGATGTTGGATGTGTCTATCTTACTCTGTTATACATGTGCCCTTACTATAATTGCATCATTTATCTAGAACATAGTTTGCGGAATTTTGTTAAATAAATGATTTACTTTATTTAAGTGAGGAAAAAGATTCAGAGCAATGGCATTCAGTATAGGTTAAGGTTCAAGGACACAGGATGAGAAAATCCTGAACTAGATATTGTAACTGGACATCATTATTTTGTTTTCATTCAATCACCAGCACTCAAATAAAAGGACAAAACCACATGGGTCAGGTGCATATGACTGTTGGATTAGGTAGCAGTGAAAGTCTCCATATCTGTGCTCTGTCTTAGTAACCTGAAATGACTTAGTTTTTTTCTATCAATGTTATCTTTGCTCCCTTTATGAACTAAGCTGAAGAATCAATCAAAGGTCTCACAGAATACCTTTGTGAAGCTGACCACTGTTCTGTGGATTATGAAAAAATAAATCTGAACTCTTAGCACTGCTTAAAATAAAATGATTTTTATAATATATGAGCTATAATTTCCAGGAAGTTCTAATACATTCCAATATAGTCAAGATGAGTTACCTGTTTCAATGAGAAAGATGAGGTTCAGGAGGCCCATCATCTTTCTTCATTGCTTTTCCAGTGACACAAATAGTTACTGGAAAGCCATGTCCATGCCAGGCACCAAAGGAACCTCAGTGTTAGCAATAAGAGGTATGGTTGTAGTCTCTAAGAAAATTAAAATTTTAATTTAATTTAACTCACTGTCGAAAATGTGTGAGAGGTGACTGAAGAGATGACTCAGCAGTTAAGAGCACTGCCCACTTGCCTCGAGACCCCATATGTACAACAACAATGCCAAGCAACCAGAGCTTCAGGGACTAAGCCACTACCTAAAGACTATACATGGACTGACCCTGGACTCTGACCTCATAGGTAGCAATGAATATCCTAGTAAGAGCACCAGTGGAAGGGGAAGCCCTGGGTCCTGCTAGACTGAACCCCAGTGAACTAGACAGTTGGGGGAGGGCGGCAATAGGGGGAGGGGTGGGGAGGGGAACACCCATAAGGAAGGGAGGGGGAGGGGATGTTTGTCCGAAACCGGGAAAGGGAATAACACTCGAAATGTATATAAGAAATATTCAAGTTAATAAAAAAAAAAAAAAGATATTAACAAAAAAAAAAAAAAAAAAAAAAGAGCACTGCCCACTTTCCCAGAGGACCTAGGTTGGGTTTTCAGCACCCACTAGGCAATTTATCACTCTCTGTAACTTTAGTTCCAAAATATCTCGCACCAGTTTATAGTTTCCATGAGCAACAAGGCAGGCAAGTGTAGTACATTCATACATGCAAAACACCTACATACATGAAGTAAAAATAAAAATAAATAAATAAAAAAGGAAAATTGTGGTTAGAATTTTAGTTCTTTGATTCTGGATCTAGCATTCTTCTAAGGCATATAAATATCTAACTTGAGAAGGAAACACATGGTACCATAATAATTGTTACTAAGAGAAAAAGTATAACTTTAAGTCGGTGAGTTTGCAAATCCTTAGAAATGGAAGATTTTTGTGAGCAAGGATTACTTTATTAGTAGAATTTTCAGAAAGCCACTGGGTAAAAATCCCAGGTCTGAAGACAGAAATCAGTAACTTCCTGAAATTAAGGAAGAATCCATCTCAGGAAAAGAGGCAAGACATGGTGAGGAAGACACAGCAGATGCATTTGCAATCAACGAGGACAGCCCTGCAGCAGAAGCAACAGTGGGAATGAGAAAGTCCCAAGGCGGTACCACTTGAGAAGCGATCTCAAGGAAAAGAACATAGGGCAGTAAGGACTCATGACAAGCAGTACAGAAGGGGGAAGGAGGACCTCAATAAAGGGGCAGATTCTGAGTTATCAGTTACACAGACTGATGGGGACTTCAGTTAAACTCCCAACGGCCTGACTCCAGAAGTAGCTAAGAAGAGCTCAGAGACAGCTGAGTCACATGTACCAGGGGATTTCCTGAGTCCATTAGACCACCATGGACAGACTTTATTGTAAATATACATAAGCTTTAATTCTTTCATTGAAAAGCTTGAAATAGATACAAAGTATTAACTTCATAGTATTATGAAGATTCCACTTACTTTTTAAAGCACTTATCTCTTTTTTTAAAATTTTTTTTTATTAATTTGAGTATTTCTTATTTACATTTTGAGTGTTATTCCCTTTCCTGGTTTCTGGGCCAACATCCCCTAACTCCTCCCCCTCCCTTTCTTTATGGGGTTCCCTTCCCCATCCTCCCCCCATTACCGCCCTCCCCCCAACAATCACGTTCACTGGGGGTTCAGTCTTGGCAGGACCAAGGGCTTCCACTTCCACTGGTGCTCTTACTAGGCTATTCATTGCTACCTATGAGGTCAGAGTCCAGGGTCAGTCCATGTATAGTCTTTAGGTAGTGGCTTAGTCCCTGGAAGCTCTGGTTGGTTGGCATTGTTGTTCATAAGGGGTCTCGAGCCCCTTCAAGCTCTTCCAGTTCTTTCTCTGATTCATTCAATGGGGATCCTGTTCTCTTGAATTCTCTCCTTTCCTTTAGACAATGACATGCTGGTGAACTAAATCTCTGACCAAAATAAGTAAACAAACAAATGAAAAACACTCAGAACGCCCCAAACCAAAAGTGAAAAGAACAAAAACAATAAAGGATGCCTGATTTGAAGGAACTTCAAATGTCCTTAATGTCAGTATCCTACTAAGTCTAATATCCAGGTATGGTTTAACAGTGGGCTATTCACTACAGAATCTGAAGAGATAGTAACAGCCGGTTTCGCACATCGTTGCCTTCACAAGCTAGTGAACTCTTCAACCGTTAAAATGGTTTTTGTTGCTCATAGACCCTTATGGGTTGCAACATAAATATGTCAGTAGTAAGTTAGAGCATCACGTGTCTGGCTCTGCTTTGTGGTCCAAACGGATCTTCTCACTGGGTTCCCCTGAGCACCTCTGAAGTATGGTTATCATCATTATATTGGTAATTCAAATTCGAAGAGGTTAGTTTGCTAAATTATGGACTAGTTCTTCACCAATAGAATTCTACTTTGAACTGTCTCATTACAAGTGTTTCACCATCATAGACTTTGCATCTACTTGAGACTGAAAGACTACACAGTTTTGCAAGCATTTTTCATTCTGTTGATTTCTTTTTTATTAGTATTTGAGAGTTTCATATAAAAAGCTTAGGTCATATTCATCCATCACCCATCTCTTTCCATACCTGCTCTTTTTCTGCTCACTCATCTTTATGGCCTTTTATTTCTAAATCTCACTATCCCAATGGTGGGTGTTCTTCCACTAGACAGACGAGCTCTCCGAGAGCCACCCTCTTAGAATGAGTAGCATTTCTTTTGAGCATTTGCTGAAAATTCTCCAGTTCTCTTACACACACTAGTCTCCTATAGATTCTTGCAATCAATATCTTTCAACTTATGAATTTTCTGTGGCAAATCTTAGATTGGTAGAGAATTTTCTAAGTGATAACTACTGGATAAGCTGTTTATTTTTGCTTCGTCAAAATCTGCAGTTGCTTATGTCTGCCATGAGGAAAGAAGAAATCCAGGCATGTTCCAGTCATCAGTGTACTTAGTTGAGATCAGGAAACACGAAGGTCACCGAGCAATAGTGCTCATTGTTGAAGCCGTATTCTAGCAAAGAAGCATAGCATTTCTCTATCCCTTTTCCAAGGAGCTTTTCTACTTGTAAAAGCAATTACTGAAAGCAACCGAAGCCAGGAATTAATAAACTGGAATCACAGACAACTTCCTTCTCTTAGAATGTTTTTTAGAAAGGAGCAAATGCTGTGGACACACCAGGATTCACGAGTATCTGTTACATCGCTAGGAAGATTCATTTATAAGTAGTATTGATCTCAATTTTTATCTAATAAGAAATTCTTGTGATTTATAATATTTCCACAGATGGAGCTTTTGGCTGTCATATTTACGACTACACTAGAGACTTTAAGAATTTGAAATGTGTATGCCATTGTCTTCAGGAATATTTGTGCTTTCATGTGCTCTATTCTTCCATATGTACATGTGGGTCCCTGACATGTAGACTATTCCTGCATTGTCCTATGAAACCTCACACTCAGCCCCCTTTTCTGGATGAGGATGCTTATTAGGGCATCATGGTTTATCTAACACATGGACTGTGTCAAGTCCCGTTGAATGTTGTTTTTGTTTAAGTTAGTTCAATTGCACTCATTGTCACAAATCTAAGCCATATTTAGATATGATTTGATGACTTCATGTTTAGGTGAGGCACTCAACACTTATTAATATTAAAAAGTCTTACTATGAGTATTTGGATGAGGTCCAGGGTCAGCATCTGAACTGAAATCTACACCAGAATCCTGGACCATCACATTAAAGCATGTGCTCTGACAGTGACAGGCCTCCGGCACAGAGCTAATGCATATAAGACCACTGTCTCTTCTATTATCTTTTGCGTACAGACAGAAGAATAAAAATATTAAAGATTCACTGGTAATTTATTACCAAATTATCTCTCTGATGATTACAATATTCTAGAAAAAAAAGTCACCTCATGATTTTATTCACAAGACAAAAACTGGAGAAAAAAGTCTTGTAGCTAAACCATTAAAAAGTGTTACTAAACAGAATCTAACCCAGAAGGTATAAACGAAAAATTTTAAACCAATTAAGAGAAAGTATAAATCAATGAAAAATTATTACCGTTTAAGGTCCACCTCTATGAAGAAGACTAAAGGGTTCCCTGAATAAACATTGTGTAATGATTTAGGAACTGTCTGGGGATGCGTTATGCCTAAGTTCCAGCTTTAAATAAATGTTAGGTTGGGCTGAAATGCCTCTCTTAAAAACTGGGGCAATAACTGGTGTGGGATAATTTGGGGTCAGCGAGGCTGATGTTTGGTTGCAAGAATGTCAGGAGGAGCCTGACCATGGAGGTACTTTTACAGCAATTTCTCATCTTCATTGCTATGGAACACAAAGTTCACTGAGTGGATATGCTATTTTCCCAGCAAAGAATGCACATTAGGTTTTGTAGAAATAGCAACTCGATTTGCTTAGGGACTCAGAACTTTTCACAAAAATTCTGTTTCTAGAGTGTCACGCAAAGTTAAAATAAATACAAAATCTTTATTATTATAACCAAAGATATTTAAAGGCACTTCTAATATCTACACGGAAAATGTGCTTTTACAAGGATATTTGAATTGAAATATAGAGGTCCATTTTTTCATTGTATATTTTATGGGTACTTTGGAAAAATGACATTTAGACCTACAGTTTAAATGAGCTTTCAGAGACTTCCTCTTGGCACAGATCGATGGATACAGGTCGAGTCCAAAGAGGAAGAATTGTTAAGATCTGCCCTAGAACTAATCCTGTTCATTTAGCAGGATGTGCTTGAGAAATCTCTGGCAGCTTCTTAGCGATACTGGGAAACTCTCAGCGGAGAATTCTGAAAAGCTAAATGTCTTGTTCTTTCCTTTAAAGGTCAAGCTAATATTACATAATTCAAGGGTGTATTTTCCATAATGAAGCAGTCATGTCTGAATGGCTGGGATGGCTGAGGTTTCTGGAAGTATGATTACCATCAGCACCTGGGTAAAGTTGTCAAAATGGCCGCTGCTTAGGAAGCAAGAGTTCGGCAACCTCCAGCTGCTTGGTAGCATGAGTTCACCTTACGATGGCTTAGATATAAATGTCATTTCGTGTTCTTAATAGCTATGTAGCTTTAGTCTATTCGCAGCCCTGTAAAATGATACAAATGACAAATGTATAGGATATCACAAAAAGTGAAGAGTATTGTTCACTATTGGAACGACCCTCGTTATGCCAATTTAGAGGAAAGGACATTCTGATCTGACAAGGAGAAGGCTCATGAGATAGAGGAGGCTTGAGAAATGTCTCTAAACTTATTTAATCATATATGAACCTCTACTACAATTAAAACTATCATCAGGCTTAATTAAGAAAAGTTACGTAGATAAAAGTCAGCTTGATCAGTTAGTACTCTCAAATACTATTCATTACACACACATCTACCCTGCTCTTGTCCCATTCATAGATGTTGCTTATTTTGCCAAGTCTAAATCATAGTATCCCCTATTAGAGTAAAGGCCTTTTTCAACCAAATTATTTATTGAATGCTAGGAATAATCCAGAAAAGTTTAACTAAGAGAATTATTTACAAACAAGTGAGTGTGACTGTCTTTTAAATATGAAGATTGATAAAATAAAACTATGGGTATGTGATTAAGGGTAGGATGACACAAAAAGTCTTGTCTGTCTTTGTCTCTGTCTCTGTCTCTGTCTCTGTCTCTCTCTCGTGCATTTGTGATAGAGTTTTGTTTATTTCAAATTATCTTTAATAATTTTATTTATTTATATCCTAAATGTTGCCCCTTTTCAGTCTCCCTCCCAGAATTCTACCCCTCATCTCCCTCCCCTTTGTCTCTGAGAGGGTGCTCTCCCCCTACTCTAAGGCATCAAATTCCTACAGAATTAGGCGCATCCTCTCCCGCTGAGGCCAGACAAAGCAGTTCTCTGCTACATACAGGCTGGGGGCCTTGTGTATGCTCTTTGGTTGGTGGCTCTGGGAGCTCCCAAGGGCCCAGGTTAATTGACATTGTTGGTCTTCCTATGGGTCTCAATCCCTTTCAGTTCTATCAATCCTTCCTCTAACTTTTCCATAGGGGTCCCTGACCAGTCCAATGGTTGGCTGTAGGTATCTGTGTCTGTCTCAGTCGGCTGCTGGTAGAGCCATCCTAGACTTCTGTCTACAAGCACAACGTAACATTAGTAATAGTGCCAGGGTTTGGTGCCCACCCATGGGATGGATCACAAGTTGGGCCAGTCCCTGGATACCCTTTAATTCAGTCTCTGGTCCAGTTTTGTCCCTGCAATTCTTTAAGACAGGAACAATTCTGGGTCAAAAAAAATTGAAAGTGGATTGGTGAGTCCCAGTGGGCACTGGGGGCCCAGTCTAACTCCTGGAGGTTGTCGCTTCAGTTTCCATCTCCCCACTTTTGGGTATTTTGGCTAAGGTCACCCACACTGAGTCCTGAGATTCTCTCACCTCCCTGGTCTCTGGTACTTTCTAAAGGTTCTCTCCACCCCCATCCCATGCAACTACATTTCCATTCATTCTCCTGGCCCTCTGGGCTTCTCTCCTGTCTACCCTCATACCTGATCCTGCCCCACTCTTCCCCCCTTCCTCTCTCCCACCCAAGTTTCTCCCTCTGTCTGCCTCCTGGCATTATTTCTTCCCCCTTCCAAATGGGATTGAAGCATCCTCACTTGGGCCTTCCCTCTTGCTTAACTTCTTAGTGTCTGTTGGTGTCTATCCTTGGTTTCCTGTATTTTTGGCCTAATGTTCACTTATCAGTGAGTACAGACCACGCATGTCTTTTGGATCCGGGTTGCCTCACTCAGGAGGATATTTTCTAGTTCTATTTGCCTCCAAAATTCATAATGTCCTTCTTTTCAATTGCTGAATAAGTATTCCCATCTGTATTCCACAAACAAATGTGTGTAACTTTTCTTTTAATGTGAAGTTTTTAAAAGAAAACTATGGGTATATGATTAAGGGTAGGGTGACACAATAAGTTTGTATGTATGTATGTATGCATGTATGTATGTATGTATGCATGTATGTGCCTTTTATGATAAGGTCTTTATAAGTAGTAAAGATCGCCTGCAATTCACTATCCATTCAAAGGGAGCCTGTACACTTTCATCTGTCAGCCTCAGCCTCCTGAGCACTGGAATTATATGTAGGCACAACTATATTTACCTCTGGTATAACTTTATAATGGAGAAACTATTGGAGCTGGGACCTAGAGGCAGAGGAGAGTCTTCTACGTAGACACACAAGGAAAGACCATTCTAAGCACAGTGTCTATCGTGTGCAAATACAGGGGCTATGACATAAGCTCACGGTTTGGGGATCATTTATAATTCAGGATAATTGGGAGGTAGGATACTTGTGGTGAATTGATAGGTGAGATAGAGTAGTTAGGGGGTCACCTCATATAAGCTTTTCTTAGGGAAATAAATACGACTGAGGTCCACCTTGTCGGCAGCTGGTATCTGTTAATTAAGCAAGGCAATGTAGGCATCATCTGTTAGTAATGTCTAGTAAGTTTTTCCGTTCCTCATGCTGGTGCCTTTCCCGGTCTACGTCTCAGCTTTCACACTTGGAGATTTGCTTTGATCAGCTAAATATGAGTGAGAAATATATGTTACTTCTGACCAGAGGCTTTAGGATAATGCGCCGTTCTCTTTCTGCGGCGGCCACTGGCAACAGTCCAGAGAGCAGGCATTCATCAACTCTGCTCCTTCAGTCTGGATTCCCCAGGGCGGAAAAACAAAAGTTCATCTGAGATTAAAGTAGACCTGCAGTGTAGGGGAAGGGAGAGGCAAATGTAGTTTAAATAGGTGAGGTACTAGGATGCCACTACATACTGAGTGTTTCTTATTAGTGTCACAAGTATAGTTTTGTAAGACCATTCTGGAAGAAGTGTTATGGGGAGAATCAGGCCAGCAAACGAAAAGCCAATACAGCTTGTAACATGTGGTTTGGCAAGAGCACAGGACAGAGCTATATTTTATTTTACTACTTATACCTTTATGGTCAAGAAGTCCTCTCATGTCTTCCAGAAAATTGCTTTCACAGGACAGTGTGTTATCTATTGAATTGGCTAACTCTGGTATCCACTTGTATAGTTATATATACATGGTGACAAAAAACTGAACAAAAATGTTATTGGTTACTGTGTGTGTGTGTGTGTGTGTGTATGAGTGTGTACAAATACATTTGAATTATGGATTTCAGTAAGTTTTCTTATAGATTTCAGATTACCCTGTTCTCAGCTCTTTCTTAACTCCAACCAAGTGATTTACTTTTTCCTCCTCTTACAGAAGTTTATTCCCAGGATTTTTCCAGTGCACCAGTTATTGACCTCAGATTACCTTTGCTCTGAAATATTTTACCTGCATTTCTGGTGAGAACCTACTCTCTTGAGACCTTATTTTCCTATCATTAATTGTAACTGTTAACTATGATCATCTCATTTGATTTGTAGAATTACTATGAGAATGAAAATACATAATTTAGGAAATGATTTATACACTGTCTGAAGTACAGGGAGTCCTGCAGGACAGAACAGCATTTCACCACTTGTAGGTTCCTTTGAATAAAACTGTCTAACTGTTTGGAAATTTCTTATTGAAGAAACAAAAACACCTCACTGGCTGTTTTATGCTGACTGCAGCTCACACGGTACTGAAATAGCTTTCAAATTTTGGTATAATATACTGAATTGATTTGCATGATTCAAATAGTACATTAGGGAGGGGCTTTTCTGAAGAGGCACGGATGCTCTTCACCCACTGTTTGTGGAGACGCTTTTGAAGACTGTCCAATGTAGCTTCTCAGAACAGATTCATGAAAAAAAACTGCAACATTGTATCTTTTAGTTTGCTCTTTAAGTGACCTCACGTGCCTCTTAATGTGTGCTTTTCTTTGTAGGATAATTTCAAGGATGCCTTTCTAAAACTAATAAGGTAGCTTCAGTAGACAACCAAGTTCGTTTAGATAGACAATTAACAACAGTTAATTCTCTGTCTCTGCTTCTACTCCCTTCTCAGTCCTCCTTCCCATGCCCCCAAATAAACTCTATTCTACACAAAAGAAGGTATATCCCTAAATGTCACTGGTCATGCTCACGTTTGCGGTGCGTTCTTCTCAACCTCCCATTCTTTGCCTGCTTAAATGTAAGGGATCAATTTCCAGCTGTGATTTCTCAACGCATTCTCTTCTCTTACAGAGCACTTTCCCTCTTCAAGTCCTGTACCATATTTTCTCCTTATCTGATTTCAAGAAACAAGACTCTCATACAGAAATAGTAAACTTAAATAAAATGATATATGGAACCACAGACTTGAACAAATGTGTCTTTCTATATCCTGCTGAGTCCAGTCTTTGGATATTTTATCTAAATATTTATGTGGCTAATTGAAAAGAAGTAGAATTTTTATCATACAAAAGAGCCTCTCATGAGTGACTGTGGGGAACAACTCTGAGTGTTGTACTAAGATGCATTTAAGGAGGTAAGTCAATTTTAATGACTGAAATGGGTACAGTGAGGCCCTAAGCTGTGTAACTGTCGATCCCAAAGCTGGCTAAGTATCAGCTCCTTCCACTAATCCAGGGTTGTTGTTTAGTGGTGCACTTCCTGGAGCTCTACCACACGAGGGTGCTGTTTACCACAACGTTCTTTTTCTTTTTTCTTATAAAAAATTCAAACTTCATTTTTTGGGGGGGAAAAGGAGGGAGGGAGGGAGGGAGAAGCATTCTAAATTATGTAAATAGAGATTCCTGACCCCACTATCCAAATAATTGAAGATAACTCTTACTTCATCTTCATCAGTCATATGCAGTGAAGAAACTGGAGCAATTATAGGTTCTATGGGTAAAGAAACCAAATCATTCCGAGGATGAGTTTTGATCATGTAACTCATAGGCAATGGAAAACGTAGCTCCATGTTTTCCTAAGGTACAAAGCACAGGATGTGTCTAAAAACAAACCCAAATGTTTACAAGAGTGTTATCTCTATGACAATCTATTTCGAAAGCTTACCTAATGGAAACATGACATGTGTTGGGATTTTACAGGATGAAATTTAGTATAGCTCAGAGCTGGTGCCATAATCCCTCAAGAGCTGTGCAAACAGTCATGTGCCCAGCTTCTGCAGGACTTCCACTGTGAAGGGCTTAGACTAGTGTTGCCGAGGACAACATGAGCAGATTCCCTCAAGATGTATTCCACGAATTAGTGTCCAGTACGAGGAAATTAGATGTGACCAGAGAAATCAATAAAGGTATTCACAGGTGAGAACAGGGCACCTTGACTGCCAACGAGAGAACAGCCAAAGGAAATATAGAGTCAGAAGGGGAAACGAGAAGTCATGCCACCCAACCCAAGCTACTGCCTCCTCCAAGTCCCTCAGGACACTGGAGTTACCAGTTCACCAGAGCTGAAAAGGACAGGCCACAGGCCATCCACCTGTGTACCCGGAGGCAAAACTGAACTGCAGTTTTACCAGTTATTTAAATGGCTTGCCAATTTCAAGAGTCAGAGTTTTTTGTTGTTGTTTTTTGGTTTTGGTTCTTGTTTTTGTTTGTTTGTTTGTTTGTTTTTTTCTCTGTCTATGTTTCCTACACATCAGTGATTCCAGAAAGCTCCTCAGAGGGACATGGTTTCAGTTTGGCTTTTAACATCAGAGCTTGGATTATGAAAAACTGCTGCCAGTCATTGAAAATGATTCTTCCAACATTTGCTTAAATGAATAAATGCTAAGCATTTAGGATCTCAGGAGGTTAGAGGTGGATAGATTGCTTTGTGAAACGCCACTTTCCTTGTTAAGGTGACATCCAGAGGCAAGACATAGACACAAGAATATGGAGAGCATGAACATATACCAGAGAAGGGACAGGATTATGAGCCCTTGGATCCCAAAGCCAGCTTTGGACAATTTGTAATTATTTCCGGTGTTACTGAAAACTTCATAGTCTGTATCTTTGTGTCATTTTAAATTGTCCCAGTTGAAGAACAACCTTCCTGAGGTAGAGGAAACTTCACTGTGAGTTAGCCAAAGAAGTTTAGATGTTTGTGTATGGATTTGTAGAAGCCAGTGGGGTGTATCCACAAAATCTCAAGGCTCTAATGGAGGTTATTAATTATTTGTGGAACTGACCACCTTGTAGAAGCTAACAGAGTGAAGTCCTAGCCTGAGCGGAACAGGTTTCAAAGTAAGATTGATATTAGAAACTACCTTTCATGGAGTTGAGCGGTGGTCTGTCTTCTCTGCTCTGCCACGCCATCCACCGATCTGTGGTGTGAAGGCCGACTGTCAGACACTTCTGCAATCCCTCTGGTACTTTGCTTCTTTTCTCTAAGAGCCATGGATACTTAAAGAGTCCCCAGACAGGCTGTAGGGAGGAACACGAGACAGCACATTATTTACATATATTTTAGGCACAGATTCCTTTTTCCTTTTGGAATTTAGTAACACATGGGGAAAGTGTAGTGAATTTCCTGCCATTATATTTTCTGTTGCAATTTTTCAGAAAGGACAGCTTTTCTCGTATTTAAAATCCGAGGATCACATTCCTTGCCCTTTGTTCTCGGGAACCGCTCATTTCTTTGAGACCTGTTCACTTCTCTGAGAAGGATGCAGCTGACTTGTGTCCCTTTAAAAACCTCCTGTGGCCAGTCTCTCACAGGAAGACTTATCTTCCAGAAACATTTCACAGTCTAGTTATTTCTGTTTTTAAGAACTTATTTCTACTCCACTTTGTTGAAAGAGCTGTACAGTCCAGAACTGAGATCGTAGGAAAAGGAAATCTCATTGAGGTCAATGCAGTTATGCCTGTTAATAGGTAGGTGTGTGTGTGTGTGTTAGAGAATCACAACAAAGTGATCTCCTTACCCCAAATATTCAATTGCATTATTTTACTTGTAGAAGAATGATATTCATTTTGTTGCTCTTGTTGGAGAGAGCCCCCACTGATATGCAACATGACATATGTATACTGAAGAAGGCTTCTAGAGGCAACACTGAAGGACTCTGGGAGTATGTAAGATTGTCTCCATTGCTAAAAGACATAAGCGCCGGTTAGAGGAGGTGCAGGTGGGAGATACGGTAACGTAGTACTGCTGAGGGGCCATCATTATTTTGTTAATAATTATCATCTCTCCTGAGCCTCAGATAGGTTCTAGCTAACAGGCTGCTCCTACCGTCTATACTCAGCTAAGTTGGGTTTGAACTTGTGGAATGGGAGCCAGGATAGAACATCTCTGTGTGGTTTGTCAGACACTGAGACTTAAATGGCTGCTTCTAGTGATGTTGCCAGCAAGAAGCATTTGCTCTTCCACACAGACCCTTTTTCTCCAAACATGCCTTAAAGTAAAGTAGAAAAATGAACCACATGAAGAAGGCTGGTCTCCCACCCCCACCAAAACATTCTTGACCAAGAAAAGTTGATTTGGCAGCAAAAAATGGGGTGCACCCTATTTTAAGAATTTGGTGGATATGTGGGTCCCTTAAGCGACCACAATGAAGTGACTGGGTCCGTGGGTGATATAAGAACAGTGCCGTATTGATATAAGGAAAAATATGCAGTAAACTTACCCTAACACACACACAATTTACCACCAGTGCAGTGGGCCGCCAGGATGTAGCGAATGCGGTTGACAGTCTTCTCAAAGGACAGAGATGAGATATCTTCGATGAGCCTGAGTTGTGCTTTGTTTGGCTGAATTCCCTGGACTATGACTACGTGATACTTGCTACCTGTGGAGCTCAGAAGAGAAAATAAACTAAGATAGAGGGCACACTGGGTATTTACAGCGGTGTTAGAGCTTTCCTGTGGCATTGCATATATGAGTAGTCAAGGAATCGAACTTTACTTGGGAAGTTGTTATTAGGATAAGAAAAAGTGGGTTGAGGACTGGAGTAAAATGAACTATAGAAACACCCATACCTTTATCAAGAGCAGGTCACCAGTGACTTTGGCAGCACCACAGAAACACAGAGAAGGTAAGAGACCAGGGAATGAGGAGAAATACATTTACAGTAAAAAAAAAATAGTGGAAAAAAAAGAGGATTTCTCTTTGATTAAACATGTCTATGAAAGTCTAAATAAAACACATTTA
The DNA here is from genome assembly GCF_011064425.1 of Rattus rattus. Taxonomy (NCBI): domain Eukaryota; kingdom Metazoa; phylum Chordata; class Mammalia; order Rodentia; family Muridae; genus Rattus; species Rattus rattus. The sequence continues at coordinate 1,103,097 of NC_046164.1, forward strand.
AAGTAAAACAAACATGCTAAAGAGTTTGCGACATGCATTTTAAGTTTTGTTTTGTTTTTTGTTTGGTTTTGTTGAGAATTTGGCCTATAGAACACATCAGGAATCAAATTTTAAAGAGAATAAGAATAAACATTTGTGGTTCAAGTTTTCTCAAGAAGTATGCATACTAAATACACAAAGCAGAGTATCCTGTAGTGGGAAAATGCATGCCTCTTCTTTTCTCTGTGTTTTTCTTTTCTTCTTTTGTTTCTTGAGTCACTGTCTTTCTACGAAGTCCTGGTCCTCGAGGTTATAGTGGGCAGTGTAGAGTGTACACTGGCCTCAAACTCTCATCAAATTTCTTGCCTCAACTCTTGTAAGTGTTGGGATTACATACCACCTGACTTTTCTGTATTATAATTTTCCTTTTTATATAATTATATATTTCTGTAGAGGAAGAAACAAGGTTTGAGGGTTTGGAGAAAGTCATATAATCAAGAGAATTGCAATTCATTCAGCTTTCGCCTTTACACTCTCTTGCATTTAGTAGATAACAACTTACTTTTAGTAGGTACAATTTTCTTTTTTCTTTTTCTGGTTGTCATTGATTACAACAAAAAAATTGTACTGGTATATTGACTGGGATAATATTTAAAGAAAAGACTAGTTTGAGGGGTGTTTAGTCATAGAGTATAAAGGTTATCAAAGGTCAGAAGTTGGAGAACATCATAGTAGTGCAGCTGAGAATGCAGTCAGATAGGCCTGCTGTTTACAATAGTGAACAATGTAGTGTCAAAGCTCCCCCTAGTCAGGGCATCTTAGAGGGACCACATCTACAAACAAGTAGTTTGGAAAATGAGTTGTCCAGGATGAACTGAGGGGTGAGGAAAGAGAATAATAACATAGGCAGCTTCTAGAAGGGTCCTTTCAGGAAGCAGACTGGGCAGGGCCAGTGGGGATGCTGAAGGAAGGGATGGATAAGAGGCACATGGGCCTACAGGACAGACAGAATGGAGTTACTCACCCACCCTATTACATTTCCCCATTCCCAGAGATTGTGGCTTGGGAATTCAATGATTGGTTAGATCAGAAAGATTCTTAATAAAATAGAAGACCTTAGACAATCTTAGTATACAAACATGGTGTGATGATTTGCAGCCTAGAGGCATGCTGACAGTTTCCAATGCTGGGACAGAGTTTGCCATCAGGAAGTTTGAGTGAAAGTGACACAGATCTTAGAGCTGACATAATGGCCATCTTTTCATTAGAACCCTATATGTGCCCAACTCTCGAATGAATGTCTGCTCTCTGATGCACAGAGAGGAACAGAAAACGTACATCTACACCAAAGTACAAAGTACAAAGTGGTACACAGTAAGGCTTTGCGCCAGTGTCCGGAAGCTCTGTGTTCTGTCTTCTGTGGTCAGCATTTGCTTTATTCACACCTTATTTTACCTTTCTTTCTGTATGTCCCTGCGTAATGCAGTTTGATTGAGAACAATTACTTTTCTCTTGGTGAGACCCCAGTTCCCACTCCACAGAATAACTCCTGAAGCAGAGGGCAACTAAAAGTTATTTGTCTTTTTTATTATTATAAAATTATTTTATTTATTTACATTCCAAATGTTACCCCCCTTCTCAGTCCCCTTGCCCTGATTTCTTCATCCCATCCTTCCTCCCCTTTGCTTCTGAGGGGGTCTCCCCTCCATCCTCCTACACCCACCTCACTCCAGCCAGCATGTCCCTTCCCTGGGGCATCAAGGTCTCTATAGGATTAGGTGCATCTTCTCCCATTGAGGCCAGACAAGGCAGCCTCTGCTAAGTATGTGCAGAGGGCCATGGACCAGCCACGGTGTATGCTGTTTGGTTGGTGGCATAGTCTCTGGGAGCTCTGAGGGGTCCAGATTAGTTGATACTGCTGTTCTTCTTATGGGGTAAAAGCTTTCTGTGAATGACTATATTTGGAGTGGAGCTCAGAGAACAACAATCTGATATCTTATCCCATCAAACATGTTCCTTAGTCTATGATTTGCCATTTTGGGTCTTTCTTTCTTCAGAAAACAATGGGCTACTTATAGATCAGTGGTATACAGTGTGATATCATGTATGATACATATGTGGTGGAACAATGAAGACCTAAAAATTAGTTAAGTCAAACTATAACATAATATAACAGAAAATAGCTTTGTGCCCCCTCCCCGAGGGGGGCATGAAACCAAAATTTTAATGCTTACAAGAGGTTTTATTAGTGTTTTTTTCCTTTTCTTTTTTTCAGAGCTGGGGACCGAACCCAGGGCCTTGCGCTTGCTAGGCAAGCACTCTACCACTGAGCTAAATCCCCAACCCAAGAGGTTTTATTAGTGAAAGTAAAGAAATTCCAATTCCACGAGAGTATAGCTGTCCTTCACTCCTGCCGTGATACCTGCTGCAGCCCACAGTAGGGCACCACAGGGAAGCAACATTTGAGATGGGAGGTCTACATGGAGCTTTGTTAGAGGGTATGTAGGTGTAGAAATCAGTGTCTTAGAAGGAAGATATTTTAGAGATTTGTACCAGAAAATTAAAAATTAATGTATTAGTGACTCAACACATTCACCACTAGTTTCGCTGACTTTATTGCTTACCCTCCAAGCTCCGCCCAACCGTTGGTGGTCAAGCACAGCATGGCTTGAGGTGTAAAGCATAAGGGCCTTGATTCCGGCACCATCTTTTCATGTGGTAGAGACTCATTATAGTTTCCATTTCCTGGCTATGGCAGCTGAGAGTGTTTTCGTCACACCCCACCCTTGGCTTGGAATTTTGAGGTCATATGAATTTGGTTGCATCTGTGTGTGTGTGTGTGTGTGTGTGTGTGCGTGTGTGTGTATGTGTGTGTGTGTGTGTGTGTGGTGTGTTTGTATGTGTATATGTATGTATACACATACATATGACCTAGTGTGAGAGAAAATAATATTCAAAAGGCACTGATATCTTTAGGATAATTTGTCTCTGTAGCATGAAGGACCTACTGCAACTGACATGGTGACTGTTGGACTTCCTGTCTGAATTTGGGATCAGCCATGATGCAAATATATACAGAATTCTTAAAATGTAACACCCAAACTAATAATCCCATTGTTTCCAACAAATATATCCTTGCTGCAGTATTTTAGAATTTGATAGTGCTTTTTATTAATTATACTAAATCTTACTATATTGTCTCAGGTTCACCCCACAGTTTTAATGGCATAAAGGAGATCCTTGGTCCTATCAAGAATTATCAGTAACCAGAGTAAGTTCTCTGTCACTGACAGCCCATGTAATTTCAGGTAAACTAGTTATTTGGGTCTTAGTTTACTCACTAATGAAATAATACAGAAGATACAAAATTAATGCTTATCTTAAACAAAAGACCACTATGGAAGAGAACTTCTGTACATGTGCAGGAAATAAAAAAATTAATGCTTACTTTTTGGAAACAATGACCAACCTAAGAACACACATGGAAGGACTCATGTAGCAGAGGATGTCATTGTCTGGCATCAATAGGAGGAGAAGCCCTTGGTCCTATGAAGGCTGGATTCCCTAGAGTAGGCGAATGCCAGGGTGTGGAGGAGGGAGTGGGTGGGTGGGGGAGGAGCATCTTCATAGAATCCAGGGGGATGGGAGAGTTAAATGGAATAATATTTGAAATGTAAATACACAGAATATCCAAGAAAAAAAAAAGAAAATCTATTTCTGCTTTGAGATAATACTAACTTGGTTTACTTCTGTATACATAAGTTTTCTGAACCTGGGAACTGTTTTTAATATGCTAATGAGCTAAGACAAAAATGAACACATACCCTACTTAATTATATTGTCATAATAATTTTCATTTTAAAACAAAATGATTCATTTCAAAAAGAAAAATATTCTCTTAAAAATTCTTGAAGCAATAGCGACTGCGTGTATCACTTGCTTACTTGGCATTGCTTCATCTTGTACGTTACTCAAAATCTGGTGCCGTGTACACTACAAACACCATGCTTAAATTACCATCAGCTCTACTTAAAAGCTGTGGGATGAAAACCACATCCATAAACAACAGTCAGGGTGGACTATCCTGTTAGTAAGTTTGACCTTGGGGCACTGAACGATGTCTACTAACACCTGAAATTACCTTGTTTTCACTCTAAAGGAAGTGCAAAATCTAGAAGTCCTTTACTACCACCTACAGGAAGAGCCCACAAGTTGTCTGCTGCAGTCAGGTGTTTGAAAGAATCGTCATCATAATGGTCACAGTCACTTCAATTCTAAGGATCAGACAAATGAGAAATGTGTGTTAATATTGAGACCAGCATCCTGACAGTCTCCGTCATGTCCGGTCTGGAAGGAGTTTCTGGGATTATACCTAGAAACATTGCCATCTGTTGTTTGTAACCCGAGAATATGCTAAATCCTCGGGGGCACCAGGCGGCCTCCTGAAAGTGCTCACTGTGACCCGTCTGGAACTCTCCAGGTGGAGGTAGTAGTAGGTGAAGAATGAGTCCCTCTGGGGCCATTCTTCTTCCTCTGCTAGAGCAGCTCTCGACTTCTCTGAGAGCATCTCGGAATTTCCCATCACATTAGATACCCATTAAATCCTAATGGCATGGGCATTAAATTAAGTTTTGAACAAAATTTTCTTCTTTATATGAGAAAATTCAGTAATGCTGCAACTAAAATTTAGAGTTCCCATACAATATGGGTTGTTTTGTTGTTGATTTATTTTACTTACTTTTTTTTTTATAATCCAGGTGTTGCCCTCCCCTCCACCTTTCCTCATCCCATTTCTCCAAAAGGATGCCCACCTCCTTCCCCAGCAAGCCTCCCCACTCCCTGGGTCCTCAGATCTCTCAAGGGTTGGGCACATCTACTCCTACTGAGGCTAGACCAGGCACGTCTCTGCTGTGTCTGTGTCAGGGGCGTCGGGCCAGCTAGTGTATGCTTTCTGGTTAGTGGTTCAGTGTCTGAGAGATCTCAGGGGTCCAGGTTAGTTGAGACTGCTGGTCTTCCTATGGGTTTGCCCTACTCAACTTCTTTCAGCTTTTCCCTAATTCAACCACAGTGGCCCCGACTTTAGTCCAATGGTTGGGTGTAGTTATCTGTGTCTGTTTTAGTCAGCCGCTTGTCGGGCCTCTCAGAGAACAGCCATGCTAGGTTCCTGTTTGTAAGCACACTATAGAATCAGTAATGGTGTCAGGCTTTGGAGCCTCCGCTTGAGATGGATCCCAAGTTGGACCGGTCACTGGACCATACAATAGTTTTAAGATCATGTCTAGATTCTTTGTACTTTTTATTGTATTTTATAATAATTATATTTTGTGGATAACTATATATATTTTTGGTACAGGTTGGAACAAAACTAATTGTGATAGTCTAAATGACCAGATTGGGTCACTATGGAAGGAAAAGCTAAATACTTTGAAATGTAAGTGAAATATATTTGAGCTGCATGTGCCACTGGCCTTTAATCTGTTACAAAAGCAGGTATCTCATTATTTCTGAGAACACACCTTCAAATAAGCTGGTTAAATTAACATCTTATTGTTTACTTTTATGTATTCTTGTTTAGTCTTCAAGTTTTAAGTTACCAGTATTTGTGTGATATATTCTGTCAGGGTATAGCTTAGTCAGAAATGAGGAGAACGGAAGATGACATACAGCCTTGGAGGTTCAGGCAGGAGGATGGTTGATTTTCTTTTTTTCTTCATCATAAGGAAAATCATTCTTTTTTATTGGATATTTTTAATTTACATTTTAAATGTTATCCCCTTTCTCCCACCTATCCATCCACCCCTTCCTGCCTCTCCCCCTGACTTTCCCCTACACTGGGGGGTCCAGCCTTGGCAGGACCAAGGGCTTCTCCTCCCTTTGGTGCCGGCTGGGCTGTATAGTGAAAGATTGTTTTAAACAAACAATCATAACTGTACTTTCTAATTTCATATACTATATATTTTAAAGTTAATGATGATACATAGACTATTTAACTTAGATTTTTTTGTTCAGTGGTCAAAATTGTTATAATCAATTTAGTAATTGATTAGGGGAATTAGGAAGTATGTTTCAAATGTGGTACTAAAAAAAATCAGTAAAAGTCATTTAAATGTTAAAATAGTAAATGGTTACCGATTCACCGGAAAGACTCCAGGAGTATTGAGCGTTTCCCCACTAAAAAGCAAAGAGTGAGTTAGTTGTTTAAGAAATTTTAAAAGGTTTTTAAAATGTTCACTATTGTAATTGATGATTATTTTTATTCAAAGTAATCAAAGAATCATCTAGTTGTGATCTGAGTTTCATAACTTTCCTAAGTAATAGTCATTTCAAACAGATTATCCCTTATAATATCACACAATGCGTTTCACGGAACATTTTTAAATTTCTGGCTTGTATTAAGATTTTACCTTACATATATGTACACATATGACTGATTCACAGAGGACCTGGGTTCAATTGCCAGCACCCACATGACAGCTCACAACTGTCTGTAACTCCAAGATCTGACATCCACACGCAGGCATACATGCAGGCCAAACTTCTATGCACATAAAAGGAAAAATAAACAAAATAAATTATTAAATTAAGATATATCTTTTACCGTCTTTCATTTCCTTCCATTAATTCCCCCATAACCCACCTTGCTCTCAGGTTCGTGCCCTCTTATTCATATATATATATATATATATATATATATATATATATATATATATAATCAATTCCTGATATATATCTCAGGAATTTCATTGTCAATTTCTGTGAGAAATTAACATATTTATTAAAAATTAAGTATTATACTTAGAAGTCATGTTCACAGAGGGAAGAGTAGCAAAATAAGGAAAGAAAATTAAGTTTTCTGTCTGTAGAAGATATTTTACGTAGATGTCTTCATTATTTCATTATTTTCCCAAATGAGAGAAGACCAGCCACCTTGAACAGGGCCACATCCCCACAAACACTGTGTTCTCTGAAGCTGACATTGCTTTATCTCAGTCTTACATCTCAGCACATAACAGCAATCACTTCCCTTTACCCACCCAGTATGCCATCATGTTCTATTGTGAGATTTTTGGATGGGTTCCTCCAATTGTTGGGGCTCCATTTCTCCACAACTTGTCAATTCTTTGCGTATTGTCACCACTCACTGCTATCTACCCTTCTCTTATACACATTCATGATCATAAATCACCTTGGCTTCAGTGTCTCTAAGGTGAATTCTTCATGTTCATGCTGGTTAGACTCAAGGAGTACGGGGATGTTTGACCACACCATTATCCCTCCTGAACACACTCCAAATAGTCCTTCAAGTCTGTAACTTATTATACTCTCAGAATTTGCCTCATGAACTAGATAAGCTCCGAGACCTATGTTACTGCAAACTAGCACATGACTAGTGGAAAGTTATACATTTCTCAGCTTTGGTTTCAAAGAGAACATAATCTAACTGGTTGGCTCATATTTTAAAATGATTTAGCATTTCTAATAGTTTAACGTTGGCTTTTATACAAAGTTTTATATTCTCAAACAAATGTTATTATCTTTATTTGCTAGATATTCTTTCCGAGAGCTTTAACAATGGCCACTAGTACTGATAGTGTTTTACTATATTTGGTTTCTACGTCACTCTAGTGTATAGTTTCAGGTCTTACTAGACAATCCTAATTCCACTACATTTTTGTTTGGCAGTTAAGTCCATAAAGTTTTAGAAGGTGTGGTCTTGGCTTCTGATTGTCACCTATTAATGTAGAAGATGTTTAACCTTCAGCTGATAATTAAAAATGAAAAGATTTGTATTATTACTTACATGATGGCTTGAGCAGTAATCTTTTTGTTTTCAATTTTTCCTCAATTCCTGTAAATTCTATTATCTAATGTGATCACAGGAGTTGTTCATTTTATTATGGAAGAAGCATCTGTCAAATCTGCCTTTTTAGTTTTAACCCCAATGAGAAATTTCTTAAAAAGTTTTTTTTTATTTTTGTTTTGTACATATTTACAACTTGGCATTTCGAATTGCATGCCCTCCTGTGTGTTGCCCTTGTCACTTGTAAAGGGACATAACTCTATTTTCTCTATTTTCATATTTTCCCTCTAAAGCAAAATAGAATTCCTCATAAAAAATGATAATTTTCATTTTTAAAAATTTATTTACATTTCAAATTTTGTGCCCCTTCCTGGTCTCTCTTCTGCAACCGCCCATCCTATCCCCTCGCCTTGGCCTCCAAGAGGGTGCTCCTCTACCCACCCACCCACCATCCTTTATCCTTCTAGCATCCCCCTACGCTGGGGCATCAACCTTCCACAGGACCAAGGGCCTTTCCTCCCATTGATGTCAGACAAAGCCATCCTCTGCTACATATACAGCTGGAGCCATGGACCCAGCCATGTAGTTTTTGGTTGGTGGTTTAGTGTCTGGAAACTGTGAGGGGTCAGGTTAGTTGATATTGTTCTTCCTATGGGGCTGCAATCTCCTTCAGCTCCTTCATTCCTTCCCCTAACTCTTTCATTGGGATTCCTGGGCTTAGTCCAATGGTTGGCTTTGAGTATCTGCATCTGTGTTAGTCAGGTGCTGGCAGAGCCTCTCAGGCAGCTGTACCAGGCTCCTGTGGGCAAGTGCTTCTTGCCTCAGCAATATTGTCTGGGTTTGGTGTCTGCAGATGGAACAGTTTCCTTCAGTCTCTGCTCCTTTTTTTTTGGCCCTTTCTTTCCTCTGGACAGGAACATTTCTGGGTTAACAATTTGGAGATGTGTGGGTGGCCCCATCCTTCAACTGGGGGCTGTGCCCATCTACTGGAGGTGGTCTCTACAGATTCTCTCTCCCCTTTGGTATTTTGGTTCTCTCTCCCCTTTGTTGGGTATTTTGACTACTGTCATCCCCTTTGGGTCCTGGGAACCTCTTGCTTCCCTGGTTTCTGGGACTTTCTAGTGCACCCCTCATTCTCCATCCTCCACTGCTACATATTTCTATTCATTTAATTTTAATTTTTTTATGCATTGACTATACTTTTTTTTACTAACTTGTTTGAACAACACTAAAAGTCTAGATTCTTTTATTTCTCCTCCCATTCTACTGTTTGTCTATCTTAATTATCCAATATTATTTATATTTCCTTCTAAATGTCTTTCTTGGTATTTTTGTTGTTGTTAATGCAAACATTCTTTATTTACACTTAGAAATAAGAAAAAGAATCAACCTCACACACAGGTCTTCAACAACACAGGAAGGATCAAGTAACAGAATCCGTATGAGACCAACACTTACCCAATAAAATGACTCTGAAAATGTTTTAAAATATAAAGAAGTATTTATAACCTGGGTATTGAAAATATAAATTTTGTAAGTTTACATCTGTACATGGGGGGAGATGTCTATATTCCTAGAAATATAAAATGTAAATATTATCACAGTATAACAGCGGCAGGAATATATGGGATAACCAACTATTTTGTGATGAGATTCAACTTATTTTCCTTACTCTTTAGAATGACAAAGTGCCTTCTAAATAATATGTTTTATCAGAGAAACTTCCTCTTTGTAGCCGGTAGTGGTTAATACCACCTTACAATTGGTCAAATTGCAGAAAATAAGGGATTCTGGAGCCCCAGCTGTGTCTTGGTGAACTGCAGCTGCTCCTGAGACATTTAAAACACACACACACACACACACACACACACACACACACACACACACACACACACACACACCATAGGACTCAGCAGACAACGTGGAGAAGAAAGGGGTAGAAAGACTGTATAAGAGAGTAGGGAGGTCTGCAGCAAAGCAGTGTCTCTGGACCAGACAGAGCGGTAACATTATGTCATCAGGGCGGCCGTAGTTGCCCGAGAAAGACCTGATAACCCTGCTCTTTGCTGCATTCTTCCTTAAGAACTTTAAACCCATCTGGTCACTGGCTTATTTTCACTCAAGGATGTGCAGCGTATTTTGGAAACATTGGGAATACGGAAGTCAGTTTTTAAACCTAGGGGAGTTTCTCCCTGCCCATGTTGACCTCACTCGGCCCATTAGATTTCTGGATTTCCAATAATTGATATTCTAAAGATGAATTCTTCAATGTTAACTGCTCAAACTCCCTCCTAAACATGTCCTTGACTTTTTCCATCTCATTCACCAGTGTCTGCTTTTCTTCCTCCTCCCAACTAACCACTAACTTCTGGAAGTCCTCCTCATTTATTTTCTGCCTTTCATAGTCTGTAGAGGGTCGGACTCTGTGGGTGTGCTGCACCGACTCCAGCTGGGTCCTGGTGACCTGCAGCTGCTCCTTCAACATGGTGACCTCCTCCTGGAGCTTGTCGTTCCTTGCCATTGCCTTTTTCCCAGGACAAGAATCTACAGCAGCGTGGCGGCGATGGAGGTGGCTCTGGAGAGAAGCTTGACTCATAAAGGCCTTGTCACAAAAACGACACTGGTAATGGTCGGCTTGGACCTGGCCCATCATCAGCTGCTGGGCAGACAGCATCTTTTTCCTGCGTCGACACTCCTGCTTGAGAAGTCTGATATCCTCAGCCTGCTTGGCGAGCAGCTGTTTGTTCTGCTCGAAGCCACTCAAGCTCAGGCGTAACCGGTCCTCTACCATGCTCAGCTGTGAGGTGAGGAACTCTTGAGACTGCACCAGGTACTCAATGGTGAGCTGTGCCAGGCGGATGAGTTTCAACAGCAGTGGGTCCACCTCTGCCTGGCAGTACGGGCACTTCTCGCCCTCCAGTTTGCAGAAGGTGATGTTCATAATGTTCTCCTGAAGTGTCAGGATGTCCGTAGTTCCCACCACCTTGTCTACATCAATGGTGTCCAGACGCCTCCAGTTCATGTTCTCCAGCCGAGGTCGGAATTGGAAGAAGGGCAGGGGTCCAGAGGCCGAGTTAGGGGTGACACAGGCCCTGGGGGTTGCACCTCCCTCTGGGGCGGCTCGATTCTTCTGGCTGTTGGACTGAGGGTAGCAGATGTATTTCTGGAAGGGCATTCTTGAAAGCCAATCCGCTGCTTACACTGCGGCTGGAGGAATAGGACGGTCTTTCTTACCTGGCCAGACGACCTGTAGTCCCAAGACTCTACACCCAATGTGAGAAAGTGACAGCCCGGACCTTCGGACCTTCGTTGCAGTGGTTGCAGCCTAAAACCTCAAGGTCCAGGACGTTGCCATGGCAGCGTATGGCCTCACCTCCGAGCCTAAGGTCTGTCTGCTCACGAGCATTCAGACTGCAGCAGAAGACCTCACAAACACGAAGAGTCACATTCTGAAGAAATTAAAAATATTAGAGCAGCTTCCAGACCATGTGACTCTTAGTTTGGGAGTCTTTATGGTGGTGTAGGTGTTGTGGGGGGTGGGGCGTTGCCAGTGGTTTCCATAGAGACCAACGAACTGAGAAAAAAAAAAAAAAAGCCAGGCACCTTTTAATCTAGGAGGAAGGATTTGACTAAGCAGAAGGACCCTCCGCCCCCTTTTGCTATTTCTGTGGGCCTTTGGTTCCATCCATTACGTTGGCAGGATCAGGGGACCATTGATCACTGAAGTATTATCAGAATTTAGTACAGGCAGAGGGAGAAAGGCTCATGGACGGGGCTCAGTAGATGCATGAATAAACAAAAGTTGACTGAATTGGGTGTTTGGTTAGGCAGATAGTGGCTCGGGCCCCGTTTTCCTCATATTCTCTCTGGCTAGGGCCTGTTAAAGGGGACGAACCTATGCTCTTGGTCATAAACCTGTGAACTGTGCTGTATATTTATATACGATGGACCAACAAAGACTTTCTAACTGGGTCCTCCCTTTTCCTTCTAACCCAGAAACTCTGTCTCTATATCAATCATCATAAAACCAGTGTTCTTCAAATCATCCCCTGCTCTAAATATCCTTATTGATTGCCCAGAGAGGAAGAGTTCCCTTAAGGCCCTTCCAAAGTGCCGCCCTTTGAGCGCTCGCTTAAACTCTCAGGCCACTAAACTTTAGATTTTCCCAAAATATTCCTGATTTTCTTGCAACTAGAGTTTCTCAACATTTGGCCATACATAAATCAACTTTAATATCCAAAAAAAATACAGATTTAGGGCTGGAGAGAGGGCAGTATGTTAACGGCACTAGTTGCCCTTCTAAGGGCGCGTGGGGGGGGGGCGGTTGCGGACAGGGGGGTGGGAGGGGGGGGGGGAGGTTGAATTTTTGTGCAGTGACTTGCAACTCTCCATTAACTCGTCCCAGGGGTTCTGTCTCCCTCTCCTGGCCTCCGCTTGTACTGCATTTAGATGGAGCACAGGCATGTGCACGCGAACCCCCATACCCAAAAGTTAAGGTTTATTTATGAGTAAAATATTCTCTTCTAAAAAAAATTCTCAATGTTTTACTTCAAATTCAAGACAGGATATTTTTCTAGAGATTAATTTATATATTTCACCGTTTTTGTTGTGTCCTCTGTCTGCCTACCCTACCCTGACCCTTGCTTCTCTTGTAGTCATGAGTTCCTTTGTAACCCAGGCTGGCCTCAAACTCTGGCTCTTAATCTGTCTTCCCAGTGCGTGTGCGTGTGTGTGTCGTCAGGATGATGTGTGCCACTAGGCCACATTCACCTTTTTACACTCGAGCAAGTCTGTGTTTGCCATGAGCACACTTTAGATTATGTGAGTTATAACAAATTGCCCGTGAAGAGATGGGACAAGAAACTGCCTCAGGAAATGCTCCTTTTAGACATGGATGTGAGAAGAATGGTTGCTAGAGGCTTGGACCTCAACACTACTGGGAAGCTGACTTCTTATTCATCCTGAACAATAAGTTGAATGCTGTTTAACATATTACATGCTTAAGGTCAAGTAAACAATTTTAGTTTAATAAGATAACTTGATAAAAAGGTATGGTTAGATTCCCAGTGATCCTGCCCCACCCCCATGAAGACATTTTTAGAGTAGCCAGTGAAGTAAGGAAACAATATGGACTAACAGAAACTTGTTGTAGAAAGGGCACATATATTGTATATACTGGCACAAGAGCCTTAACTGAAAGCAAGTTGGTCAGCATCCTGAAGACTTTTATTAAATTAGGTTGTCAAAGAAGCCCTCAGGGAAAAAGGCTCCATTGAGTGTTTCTGTCCTCAGATAATTAATTCCTTTAAATAGATAGAGTTTTATATTTAATTTAATCTATAATACTAATTACTTAACTGAGATAGCCTTTATTTTCTTTTCCTTTGTGAGATTTTCTTTGGGATCTGACTGGCAAAATATCTATTTTCAAAGTGTATAATGATGTTTGATATATATGTGTATTTACATATTTTAAATGTATATACACTACATAAATATGTAATATATACATATACATGCATGCACATAGTATAAAATATTACCACTATTAAATGAACTGACTATTCATTTCACAGTAAATGATTTGTTAGAGAGTGACCATCCTTAATGTATACTCTCTCCATAAGTTTCTAGTAGATAACACATTACTATCTAGTCATCTAGTTGCAGTCCTTGTTCCACCACATTTTATCTTCTAAGAGCATATATACACACTCTGAACACTATGCCAGCCCCCATCCTATGGTAATTGTCATTCTATTTTCTGCAAAATAAGTAAATCCAATATAACAGGGCTTCAGCCTTCCAAGCAGGAGGTGGACTTTGATAGTCCAAAGTTCTTAAGCACACTTTTTATATGATTGGAGGAAATCATCACTACAACCTTTATTTCCAGAGAGGAAAATCATGCACATGTCTCTACATTGTCTCTTCTGTTTCCGTTTCCAATGGTGGAGCAGCGACAACCTTCTAATTGGGAATATTTCAGCAATTCTGTCTCAGGCTTTTCATGGGACCACCATTTAGGGAACTGGCCATTTGTTGTTGTTGTTGTTGTTGTTCGATGTTCAGGAATAGGAAAAGTCTCGTTCTGATTCAGTGAAGGGTAAGGATCTTGAGATATTTCTGATCTGACAAGAAAGTGGCTGTTCTGTATTCGTGGGAAGAAAACTAAGAGAGTAAATTTTAACTAGTAAGGTAAGAAGTGCTGATATTTGCTGTGTATCCACAAATCTAGGATTTCTCATCTTCCCTTTTCATCCATGGGTGCATGTGACTGCACATCAAAGAGTGGAAGGTGGGTAGAAGTCACAAGGCGACAGCCGGAGGCAGAGACTGGAAGAAATTTCCCCAGGGCCATCCGTGGCACAGATTGCCAACACACTGATTTTTAACTTGGTAAAATTACTTTTGAACTTTTGATCTTCATACCATGAGAAAAAAAAATATATATATATATTACTTTGTGGTAATTTGTTGCAAGGGTCAAAAGAAAGTACTAAAATCACTGACCAACCTCACACTAGTTTATTTCACCTACCCTTCTCAGCAATAGTGAAAGTCGACAATTTTATGGCATGAAAATCTCTCTACAAATACTTTGTAACTATTTAATAATGGACAAACCTTGTCTTTGAAGTGAGAACAATATCTATTTGTATGATTACTGTCAGGGCTTTCATCATTGTGAGGAGCTCAGAATGGCGTCTGACACAGGCACAGACATTCTGAAAATTTCTAAAAATTGCTTAGAAAAGTTGGCGACATTTTGAAGCCAAGAAAATGGCGGTGGGTGGGGAGCGTGTGTGGTCACAGGGTCTTCAGGAGAAAGGATTTAAGAACAAAAGGCAACGATGTGTCTGTGCTGTAACCTACAGCCAAGGTACTGGTACCACATACTTAAATTTGTTTATGTTTCTGTTAAAGTATGTATTTTATAATTTGGACTGAAAATAATAAAGTATTTCATCAATCTTATTTTGTTATAGGTCTAAAGAAATCCAACACAAACCAACAAATGTGGAGAGACTGATAGCTTTAATAAAACAGAAAATTATTTGTTGGGAAAAGAAAGAATGTTTAGGTTTCTTTGCTTGGTTCATCAGCATCTGTAAAACAGTAAGATAACATGTCAGTTTTGCATAATAAACTGTTGATTTTTGTACATATAGAGCAAAACTGTTTTTCTTTACTCAAGAGTTTGTTATAAAAGCCTATGTAGAATGGTCATCTGAAAGCACTCATCACAATACACATTTAAAAGAAAGAATGTTCTCTCCCCATCTGCATACAGATGCAGCGTGCTTACAATTATATATTCTTAGAGGAGTTACTAAGCATCGGCCTAACAGTTTAATCAAATCGCAGCAGTTCGGTTGATTTGAATGCATACGCAGATACCACAGATCATGGGTTGGAGCAGCTATTGAGATAGATCAACAATGTCCCTTGAGATGAATCAAAGAAGTAAAGGAAAATTCTTTTCCATCTTAATAGACTGTCTAGAAAGGTAGCGTTTTCTACTTTACCCATTTCATGCTGAGTATCTTACATTTGTAAGAAACTTGATACACGTGCCTAAATGCATGTGAAATTGTTAAATGAATCTAATATCTTGATGTTGTTCACTAATAGGCCTCTTATCTTAAATACTAGTGAAATAAAGCATCAAATAATTTAGCTAGAGTTAGGGGTTTTAGGAAAAACTGAAAGTGTATAATGTCTTTATGAATGGCTATTTGTGAAGGTGCATCACTGACAGAGATCGCTTACATCACATTTATTCTCAACATAACTTTAGGCATGGGTGGCCCCTCAGTCGAATTTTATTTGGCTGGCAGACAAAATAATGTCTCCCTCTTTCCAGTCCAAGGAGCATTTATAATCATAACCTGGTAATAATTCGGGGTTAGGACTTGGAAATTGTTTTATTTCACTTATTTTGGTTAGATAGGAAGTGAGGAGATCAATTGAGCACTTTGGCTCTGGGGCCTTTCTTCTTAGGACAGGGTGTGGGAGCAGAAAGTGGGTGAGGATGGAGAATGGCTGGCAGGCCTTACTGGTCAGCCTTCCTCCTCATTTCAGTCTCCTTCCGCTTTAGAGGAGCTTGTTCCGAAAGGGATGAGTATCGTTGCAGGGTAGTCAGGTCATATTCACTTTGGATCAGTTTAAAGACCTATTCTAATAACAACCTGAAATTTTTACATAGGAAACAAATTCATCATGTCTTATCTCCTGAGGGACGGATAACTGGCGACCGCACCTCACTTTGTCATTCCATGTGTGTATATGTGCATATACATACATGACTACTGGGAGGTAGTGTCAGCTGAGGAGATGTAGTGTAGTTGCAGTTAACCCAGAACCTCCACATCTCATTATTATGCATGACTTACAGAAACAAATGAATATCACTCTCTTCTCCAGAAAAATCTCACTTCTCTACCTAAAACGGAAAAGGGCATTTTCATTTATGATTAAATATACTTCATTTGGTAGCCCTGGGGCTTTCTTTTCTAAATCTTCTAGTTATTCTGAGGTGCTTTATAAAAGTTCCAGAGGAATCTGCTTGCAAACAGTATCGCTAACATAAAGAGGGTTTCGTCTCTTGTCTGAAATAAAGCATATGTTTAAAATTATAAGGCAGGGCTGGGTGTGATAGGTAACTTACCTGGTAGAAAACGGCTGTGGTTCGTGGCTAGCAGATTTGGCCTCAAAAGGTTCAGGTCCCTCCTGTTTTGCTTCAGTAGGCTCAGATGTAATAAGTTTTCCCACAAGAGACTGGCTTGCCATGAGTTCATCCGGAGGAGGTTGGCCTGCAGCAGGCAAGGTCGGCAGAGACTGTGCTACAGGAAGCTCACCTGAAGTAGGTTTGTTCTCAGGAGACTGGCCTGCAGGGGTTTCAGCTTCTAGAGACTGTGCTCCCATAGATAGGGCTACAGCGGGTTCAGGTGCCATGGGGTGGGGTGCGGCAGGCACAGCCATCTCTGGCTGGGGATGAGGAGGTTCCGGTGCAAGAAAATGGACTGGGACAGGCTCGGGTGCAGCAAAGTGGGCTGGAGCAGGCTCAGGTGCAAGAGATTTGGGTTCAGAGGGTAGCATGGGTGTTGCAAGTTTGATCGCCGGAGGCAGACCTGCAATATGTTTATCTACAGGGAACTCAGGTACCAAAGCCTCGCCTTCAGCAGGCACAGCAGAAGCTGCTACAGGCTCATGTCCAATGGGTGAGATGACAGAAATCTTTGGAGGGATGACAAAGGGATATGGCCTGGCAGGAAAGGGTCGGGGAGCAGGAAGAGGAACAATTGCAGGACCATTCAGTGGAGCATCTGCGGGGTAGTTATAGTTTTGGTATATATAGCGAAATTTGGGAGAAGTGGGAATCCAAGGATATAGAGATAGCCCTCTTTCAAGCTCAGAATTTCCGGAGAATTTGGTAATGGCGTTTCCTTGTTGAGTGTTAAGAGGAGGCAAAACAAAAGGTGGCAAATTATCATTCCATAGGCCATACGGGATATTCAGAGATGGTTTAAGTGGGTAGCGATTTCCAAAGTAATCCTAAACAGAAGAAAATGAGTTCATTGAAGTTGGCTGATCGTTTATACACGTAGCCGTATTTATTTCTGTTATAACTGTGGTCATATATGAATAATGTTTTTAAGGGAACACCTTTTTTTTTTAAAACAACTAATATGTATCCATAACTACTGAAATGAAACTAGTTTGAGAAAATCCAATCAATCCAAACTGAAGGAGAAACACTGTGTACAGGTGACAGAGTGTGACATATTACAGAATACACCGCCCAGGTTAGGATGGGCATAGGTAAGCTATGCATTGAATGCAGTTTAAGACTTCATGGAGGATGGAGGACTGGTTCTTCCAGGCTACTCTTCACCGTGTTCTTTATCTGTGCCTGTAGCACCTCACAGCACCCCCCCACCCCGCACCCCGCACCCTCTTCTCTGTAGATTGTCCTACTTTAAGCCTTCAGGTCCATGTTCTTCCCCCACTATTTGTGACCCATGTCCCATATCTGTCCTGTTTCCTCAAACTTTCGTTTCCTTCAAGGTATTGTTATCAGAAGGGCAGCCAGAAAGTATGGAAAACGAGCTTGGCTTTTCATATATAAATTTCCCAGCGATATTTCTGTTTTAAATGGGCATTTTTAATAACATCGGTCATGAATTTAACCACCAAATTTCAAATTCTTTCTTGTGATAGGACCCCTACTTATTCCTCTGGTGGTTCTACTAGATTTATCTACCCCATTCTGGAAGACTGCCATGGACCTGTCAGGTCACCTAATTATGTAAGAATTCACAGAAAATAGGAATGTTTTTTACTCATGCACATCTAATATTTTATATCCTATCATAAATGCCCCCCTCCCCGGTTTTCCAAATCAGGATCTTAGAATTTGGTCATTTACATAGCTACGGCTTGACTGTCACTCAAAGAATTATACTCAGTGTTTCTTATGCCTGGAGTTGTTTTATTTAGATGCATTGCAAGGTATTTTCCTAATAATAGACTCCCTGTGGCACAAATTCGGTTTTCACATTTTTTTTTTTTTGGTAAAGTGCTGCCTTCCTTGTTAATTATACTTTTTATAATGTCAAACTTTGTAAGCTTATGTTTCATTTTAACCCGCTCATTCTGCTAAGCACGTACAGTGATGGGCAGGATGCCAGTGTGGATAAAACGTTTTGTCATGCACAAGATATGCATACGCACGTGGGGCCACGAATGAAGAGAAGTGAACGTGTCCTTAAATCTCCTAGTCCTTCAACCAAAACAAAAAACAAAAGACAAACAAACAAAACAAAACCCAAAACCACAGTAACACTGAACTGTGTAATATCATTTGGTAGAAATGATATCTTAAGGAAAAATAGTACACACTATATATTAATATATTTAATTACAAAATTCCAGAACATGTGAAATCACTTTACCTCTTCAGTGGATGAGGGCGATTTCTGAAACAAAAGATTTGTCGTAAAGTTGAGGCCATTGAAAACATAACCCTTTAAACCTCTGCTTACAATTGGAGGAGCTGTGAGTAATAACATTTAAGAGTTTTCTCTCTTAAGAGCCATCAACATTTGCCCTGTCTTCAGTTTTCCTATAACTATTTATCATCATATTACTATCATTTTTCTTTTGAGAGAGTATCTTGCTAGGTGGCCTTGGGCCAGATCCTTGACACTTAGACCATATCATGACCTCATCATGTAGAGCCTGTGTGCTGACCTCCAAGATAGGACAATCCTCCCAGCTTGGCCTCGGGTTCTAGGAGTATGGGCATGTAACACAATGCCTGACTTTTAGTAAGCATCCTTTATACATGGTGTGATGGCTGACAGCGTTTGTGAGGAGAAGAGTTGGAGGCCCAGTGAGACAATGGCTCAGGGGTTTGGGGTAGGGATCACCACTACTCTTCTGCTAAATGAACACAGAATGAAAAGACTTGTAATGACACTCTATACCCATTGATCAGTGTATTGACCAGCCGTCACCAGAGAAGCTTTTTGCAGTAGATGGTAGTCAACACAGAGACCCACAACTGGTCAATGTGCAGACAGTGAGTGACCTTGGAGAGCTTAGCCTTTAATGAGATGTTTTCATCAAACCCCTAGACTCAAGGATCAGGGATGTATTGAGAAGAGGAGTCAGAAAGAATGTGAGAGGTACTGGAGGACTCCAAAGACACAGTGTGTTCCAGACACGAGACTGATCTACAAACCGACTCAAAGAAACGGTGGCAACATGCAGCAGACCTGCAAAGAGGCAGTGGACACAGAGACCCAGCCTTAACCAAGAAGATATTTACAATTGATACCTGCTGGGAGAGGGGAAGATCGTTTTTTCTCCAGTGGAGTGACACGTTGTAGGGCAGGCCTTATGCTCTGGAGCACTTTATCAACCCGAAACAGACGCTCAGTTTTTCTGTGTGCGCTTTTCTTCTGTTACTGCTTAGTGTTTTTCGTTTTCCTGACTTTGTCTTGTTTCGTTTTTCTGTTTTTTTGGTTTTTTGAGTTTCTTTTGAAGAGGGATTGAGCATATGAAGTCGGGGGTCACAGGGATGGGGATAGTTTGTGAGGTCTTGGGGTGGGGAGGGAGAAGGAGCACGGTCAAAATACATTGGATGGAGAATTTAAAGAGACAGAATGTTATGTGCATAAATAAAATGTAAAGACGGAGAGGACATCTCCATCAGGAAAGTGCCAGTCACACAAGCAGAATGACCGACATTTATCACCAGCACCCGTACAAAAGCCACACATAATAGAGGGAAGAGTGGTAAATACGATGAAAATCCTTGTACGGAACTCAAGGAACTAATAAAATGTAACGGATATTGTACATATAGAATTATATAAAAAAACTTCCGACACAGAGGTAATGCACTTATAATCCCAGTTTGAGGTGCAGGAAAGGTTCGGCCATGCAGAGAGGAGGAGAGCTACAGTGTGCTGGCGAGCCAGCCTGGAGTGAGCAAGAGAAGAGATATTGACTTGAAGTATAAGGAAGAGAGCAACCGAGTAAGACACCAACTTCAATCTCTGTCCTCCACAGCAGTGTCCACACACACTACCATACACATGCACAGCCCCCTATGAACCCTGCATACACAGAACACCATGGATACTCAAGGATTACTGTCTACCCTGTTCCAGTGTTTCTATACCATCGTTGTTGTAAAATTATATTAAAAAACGCTTTCTTTTACCTGCACTTGATCCAGCACCGCAGTGCCCCAAGATATCTGGTGGATGTCCTCATCTCAGTCAGCAAAGTGTCTCACCTGCTCTGCTCCATCCCATATCACACTGCCGATGGCTTCTCTCTGAGCCTGGCAGCAATCTCTACCCATCTAGTTCCCAAAGCAGGTTGCCACCATGCCAGACATACACATCCCAATTCCATGGCAGCCTAATGTCTCCAGCTGCCACATACTCTTTTGAACTTAAATCGCTACAAGAAAGAACACACAGCACAATAACCTCTGGTCCAACTGATAAGATATGATTGCCCAACTAAGCATACAAAGCCCTATACACATCGATCCCTTAAGAATATTCATAACAACCTGTAAATGTGCAGAGAGGAATCTTAACACCTCTACATTCTCTCCACGCTTCTGGCACGGTGGCAACACACACACACACACACACACACACACACACACACACACACACACACACACACAGCATTTGCTTTCTGGTATGTTGGCTGTAGGCATTAGGATCCTAGCTATTAAAAAGTGCAACCAGACCAGATTTCTACACCTGTAGCCAGCCAATCTTTCCATTTAAAATTCAATATTACTTTCCAATTTTAGATTGATTTTCTAGAATTGCTAATCTTAAAATCTTCCAATGATTTTTCCCCCATATTCCCTAGGGATGAAGAAATATACAATCAATAACATTCCAGGGCAGGTTCAAGGGCAAGTGTCAGTTACTGTTATTATTGAAGGAGCTTCAGAATCTGATGACTGATAATATAAATCAAATGTTGTTTTAATTTTGAAAAGTTTCCAAGGTTTTCAGCTGCTTTGCCAGGGATTCTGCTGTTTTTAACTCAAAAGCATTTACATATCAATCCATAACCCACTTGTGGCTAAGGATACTTGTAACATTTTTAGTATATATGTTTGTCATCATCCTTTGAGATAAAGATTATAAAGAACTGAGGAAAACCAAATATTGGTAAGCACATTTGTCTCCTATATGAAATAATTGATGGCTGTCTGCTGCACAGAAGTTGCCCAGCTCCTTGGAATTTGCATTCATACTATTTGTAGTTTCCAGTATCCAGATGGAATTCAGTCGGGCATGATGGTAGATGCTTATAATTCTAACCCTCGGGAGGTGGAGGCAGGAGGATGGAAAGTTAAGATCACGCTTAGAAACACAGATGGATGTCAGCCTGGGCTACGTGAAACCCTTTCCCTACTTCCTTAAAAGAAAACTGATATGCAAACAAAACATATAATTTAATATATAGTTGTTTAACATCTTGATTCTGTTCTAATCTTCATGCCATCATTTTCTCATTGGTCATATTATTTAAGTACAAATTAAGAAATATAGAATCATGAAGGTAAATCAGGGCATAACAGACTTTGATTTCACCATAAAAGGTGTTCATTTCATGCTTCTGGTCATCAGAAATGAAGGCTTGCTGGCAAACACATTTAGCATAAGTAATTTATATTCTATAGTTTTTTCATCTAATCTGAATAAATGAATAAAAGAAATATTTTAAGAGCAATTAAATAAATTTCACTGCCCAAAATAGAGAACATGTAAATGCAAATATACTTTAATATTAACATGATAATTTAAAGGAATTGAATTGTTTTACCTTGTGAATGAAGGGATAACGTTTCTAAAAAAGAAAAAAATATTTTAATGTGGTTATTTGTTTGAGAACGCCTACATTCAGACTTTCCTTTTACTGAAGAATTTGCATTGTCTTATCATAAATTTTTTCTTGACTATGAGTCCCCTGGTCTGAAGTGAGTAGCCTTGCCATCATAGTCATTATGATATTTTGAACAGGGACTTTTATTTTGACTGAATAGAATTTAGTTTGCAACATTGTATATGCAGGTAAATCTTTGCCACCTCAGAGGCCATTTGGTTCTAATTCCTGCATGTTTTTTTTTAACCACTCTGATGTTGCTCTGTGTGTGTGTGTGTGTGTGTATGTGCATGTATGTGTGAATTTATGTGTGTATGTGTGCATATGTGTATATGTATATTTGTATATGTATATATGTGCACACATGTGTGTATGTGTGTATATGTGTATATGTGCATGTATGTGTGAATGTGTGTATATATGTGCATGTGTACATGTGTATATGTGTGTGAATGTGTGTGTATGTGTGTGTATATGTGTGTATGTGTGTATGTGTATGTATGTGAGTATGTATGTGTATGTATGTGTGTTTGTTTGTGTGTTTGTGTGATCTAGTGCCATTTTTGTAGTCCTATACACTATACATTATTTTCTAATGAAACTTCATTATGTCTTCTGAATTAACCATGGAACTTTATTATGACTTCTGATTTCACCATAGATAAGGTACTATACAGAATAAAAGACAATGTAGGAAACCCAACATATACTATTTTAAGAATTAAAAATTAATTTAGGTGTATTTAAGGGACATAATAGTATTTTGAAATTTAGCCAAGATGCTAATAATAATTAGAAGCATCAAGTAGTTTAAATATCTATTCAATCTTAGACATTTTGTAAAGCACTTTCAGTAATTATCTTAGTATTCAAAGCAATTTCTTAGAGTGGATGATGTTCCTTCTTTTCCAAAGAAAGAGTTTAACATACTTCATTTGTTAGAATTAAAACTGTTTTCAACCCCACCTTTATTCCCAGCATCTAGGAGGCAAAGGCAGGCAAATCCCTCAGTTTGAGTCCAGCTTGGTCTCCATAAGGAGTGCCAGGCAAGCCAGGACTACATCGTGGGATTCTGAATGAAAGAAAAAATGATCTAGAGTCTCATCAGTTCACCTTACACTGAATGCCACCACGTCCATTCTATTGGCCCTTTCGAGCATCCCTTGGTTCTCTCCACATCTCAGCAATAAAATTTCACTGCCAGAGAAACCCTGCTAAAACTGTCTATACAGGATTGTAATTCGCTATAATGCTTCCTCCTTCCGGCTTCCTGAGTCTGAACTTACGTTCTTTCTGTGCTGTTGATCTGTTCCAGGTTTTAGATCCACATTATCTGTCTTTTCAAGATTTCCTTTCGAGATTTAGACACAGCCACATTTATGCCCACCACCTGATGACTTGAATAGGCACCGTTCTCCCTTCATCCTCCACTAACACTTACTTGATATTTACACCCATTGCTGCAGGGGTTGACAGTTCAGTTACTTACCCTCTTTGCAAAAGCGACACACATGATGCAGGCCCAAAGAAGTAACTTCATCTTGATGGAGCCTATGAACATGAATAGTAGGATTTATTTTTCAGAATGTATACACAGAGTGTTTTAGATTATTTCTCTCTGAGAGAGAAGAAGATTTTAAATAGACTGACTTTACTAGGCTGATGAGGAAGACACTGAACAGAAAAATTGGACTCCTATTTAACTGCTGTCAGCACGGCTTGGCAGGGAGACACTAAGCACATTTTTTTTTTCAGTAATTAACTTCTGACTAAATTTTCTTTACATGGAAGTCAACTCACTTTCTTACTCAAGAGCATCTTTTGCAATTTGTCTTGGAGGCCATACCAGGAAACACGATTGTCTTTTAAGTAGTCACACTGTGGGGTAACTTATTGGGAGTTTGCATCTATGGATTCAAAAGGAGACTGATATCATCTAACTGGAAAAATTTCTCAGTTTCGATTTTTGTTTTTGCCTCAAAAACTCTTTGGTATACTACATATTTAACTGCCTCAAAATTTCTGTCACCTAAGAATAAAGGCGTACTCAATTTAAGTCTGTGTTTTCATTAGGAGTCTTCGTAGAACAGCAGCGTATTTCTAATTGCTTTATTGTTGATGTTTATAGGTTTTTCTTTCTTCAAAAACATAAAATATCTTCATCTTTATAAAATCTTGTCTGTACGAAGGCAATATTGCCACATACTTCTGAGTTTCTAAATGTGAAAGACAGATATACTTAACCTGATGTGTTTTACTAAGAGTAGTAATATTAAATCCTTGATTTATTTGAAATGAATGTTTACATAATCGATATATCTAAGGTATGTTCTGTTTATAATTATATATTAACTTCTTATAATTATTTCCATATTTTTCCTTATTTGGTATTACCTGTGGTTTTTGGTGTAGGTACTGATTTTAGGTTATGTGTATTCTAAAAATATGAGAAAATTTCAAATTTATTGGATGGATTAGACCATGGATGGTTGCTGCCGAGTCTTTAAGAAAGTGAAGGTTGTAAAACTATGTTTTCAGAAAAAGGCCTGGGGGAAGTACACAATGTCCAAGTTTTACTCTTTCTAGTCCTTGCTAAGCTACTTAAATGTTCAAGATGTTTGAGCCACATGGTGCATGACTTTTGCTGTGATCCTGGAGTGGCACACTACTGAGACATTAAAAGAAATGATTCTCTAAAAATTATAATGTATGATAGACATTTAAGCTATATTCTGTTTACCCATGAGTAGCATTAGAGAATTCTGTGGGAGATTCTCAGGGGTACTTCTTAAGTTATTGGCTTAACTATTTTAATATTTTAGCAACTCTATATTTTTTGTTTTGCATTGACTTTGTCCTCCACTGGAAATTTCGGAATCCACTGTTTATGTGTTTGGGGGTTTGAAGTGTGGATTGGAGTTCATTATGAGATGATTCCTACATTTCTGAATTTATCTTATTTCCTCCCACTCTATTTTCATCCCTTCTCACAATAATCATGTCTTCTTTTGTTAAACACTGAAATCCTTTTAGAAGCGATCATTTGTAAGCAAACAGAAAAAGAGATGACAGGTAGTTATAGTGATCTTCCTAAAAATTGACAAAATTTCCTTTGAGTATATCTTAACATTTTCACATTTCATCTTGCGATGTTGTGTAACTGGTATGCACTTAGCATAGCTTAATGGTTGGCTATACAAATTTAGGTCACATGGGAATAGCCCTACAATCCGTGCCTTTATCCCTAACTGAAGTTCTGAAATAAGATTTATTTTGCAAGTCTATCACACTGATTCTATACAGTGTCCCTAAGCTAGAAGTATCGGTAACACATTGTCTCTATAAAAGAAAATTTAATGACATTCAAATTAACTAACAATTCTAGTAAAGACCTACTCATCAGGTATCCTTCATAAAAGATAGACAGAAATATTTATTCCTGTCAGAACAGTTAATAATTAGGAATATAGAAATAAAACAGTAGGATCCTTAAAAATCCCCTGAGATCTGAAGTAATATAAGATTTCTTAAAATTTAAAAATCTTCAGCGTCTTGTCTCATGGTCTTTAATACATAAATACACAGGACTTCCTATTTAGTTCTTTAGAATATTCCAAAAATGAGAAAATCTGTCTTATTCAGATAATACAGTTAGATCTTTTTTTCCTGTTTAGTTTTTTTTAACAGATTGATAGTCAGATTTTGCCTGATCCTATTGTTTATTTAGTCGTAAGTCTATAAAGACTTTAAACAGGTAAAACCTACCCTCTGGAGCTTATAGCAATGCCTACGTACAGCTTGGCTCCAGAGGATCCTGAAAGGACAAATTATGAAAACGTCACATTTATATCTGTCCTATTAAGTTTATTTGATTAATGCCTACAGTGGTAATTGTTTATGATGGTAAACATATATATTAAGAAGGCAATTGGACACTGTCAATTTATTTTTTATTGGATATTTTTTATTTACATTTGAAATGTTATTCCCTTTCCCAGTTTCCTGTCCATAAGCCCTCTATTCCCCCTCTCCTTCTTCTATAAGGATGTTCCCCTCCCCATCCACCCACTATGTCAATTTAAAGGCTCCACCCTCCACCCTCACACCCCAGAGAGCCTATAATCTCCCTATAATGAAGTTTCAACTGGCACTTAGTACCTGGCATACATTCCGTCTTGAGGGGTCGGTCTCCCCATGTAGTACCACAATAGTTCAAGTGGGCTCATCCCTATTTGGCAAGTTGGTCTAGATCATAGGATAAACAGGCAGTTGACAGTCCCTAGCAGTCCGAACGGAATTTGCTGTGACCATGAAAACTGCCCTGGAGGGAAGAAGCTTCCAACACAGTTCTAGCTCACTTCCTCTGCCTTGTGCGTCTGAGGTGTGTGCTATCAAAAGCAATAGGTTTCATCACCTAATTCTGGTGGGCAACCAAATGGAAAAACAAGGGCCTACAGTGCTTTAGGGGTGTCCCCTACCAATATCACATTTTCAGTTCAAAGAGACTGTCTCATGGTAAATAACTATTTTATATCTATCAGCTATCTATCTATCTATCACCTATCTATCTATCTATCTATCTATCTATCTATCTATCAATTTATTGATCTTAATTCTAAAGACAACTTTGGTCAGCCAATTCTCCACCCTTCAATTCAGAGAGGGAGTACCATGCATTTTTTATTGTCAGATTCATTTTTAACTTAGATTTCCATGTCAAAGTTTATTCACTTTTTTTTTGGTATTTGCAATTAGTATTATTAACTATTCCTGATTAAATGTTCTATATTGACCTTGACTCGTAGGCCCACTACACATAAAAATCCCATCATCCTAAAACTTCCCTCGGGTGGTTCTGTGTACTCAGCAACTTTCCCTTCCCACAACAGTCAGCACCACTCAATAATTCCTCAATCTCCTATCTTTGCCCTTTTCCCTTTCATTCTTACTATATTTTCTTATTTCCCCCTTACAACTTTTCTTTTCATCTTCTTCTCATCTTTTCCTCTCTTTTACTTTTCTCTAGTCATCCAATAGTTATCGAGCACTACTATCAGCCCTGGAAATTTGTATGAGCAGTGTAATTATGAATGTAAAAGGAATCTTGGGAAAAACTTTATGTTTGTGTGTAGGGTGGTGGTGGTGTGGGGTCCCTGATGCTCACTGCTCCACAGCATTTCTTATCAATAAAGGAGTTGAACATCTATGTTTAAGCTTAGTTTTTTATTTAAACATAGAATATTAAAAATGTTTAATACCCAGCCTGTTGCCATAAGATTCAACAATAGAGAAAAATGTATGAGTTTTGTCTTCCACAAACACTGGGTTTGAGAAGACTGGGGGACCAGAACATACCATGTTATTTCACAGTCATGGAAATGTGGTTCCTTTTCATTCATGGAGGACTGTCTAAACTTTTGGAAACATCAGGAGGTTTAATTTGCAAGGTAAATGTTCTAAAAAGATATTAAATATGTGCCTGTGACCGTGAAACCCATGGCTTGGTTTACATAATGTGCTTTATGCTTTAATATTTCCTAAATCTCCAGTGATGTCATCAAATGAAACAGAAAGAAGTGAAGAAGAACAGTCACATCAATCTAACTATATCACCGACATCATCTTGATTACAGACTCTTCGAAAAGCCTCAAAGCTTACTCACAGCGGCAAAAGGAGCCGTAACTAGCTGCTGTTTTACGGTTTGGCCTGTTACAACAAAATATTGATTCCAAAAATATAAGAAATAAGTTCAATTATAGATACTGTCCTGAGTAGTGGAGACTTGCAAGAATTAGTTATTTCTTAATTTTACATTACTGCTATATACTTTTTTGTGAAGTCAGCAAACTTAGGAAGATATTTAGAAGATAACTGGGTCTATATTTGGAGAGACAGCAGCCCATGTGAGATGCATTTAGAGACTGGAAACTAATTTTTAATCAGCAATCATCGGTGTAAATTTAAATGATTAAGTCAATCGGATTATATAGAAAACATGGGAAGTTAGAAGAGACGTAGCTGAGGTGACATCCCTAGAAAATGCCAATCATTGTGTGGAGAAGGGGAATCCACAAAAGCACCCCAGAGAAATAGTCATAAGAAAGTGTAAGAGTTATTAGAAAGTATGTCCTGACAAGCACCAAGTGTTGTGGTGCTCCTGCAAGAAACGTTTTATTTCTGATATAAATGTATCATCATTGAAATACAATATCAGTAGTTATATTACTGACAAAATATATAAGAGATGCCTTAAAATGTAATGCACTTATTGATAAATGGATATAAGCCCCAAAGCTCGAATTACCCAAGATACAATCCACAGACCACATGAAGCTCAAGAAGGACAAACAAAGTGAGGATATTTCACTCTTTCTTAACAGGGGGAACAAAAATATTCATAGGAGGAGATATAGAGACAAAGTTTAGAGTAGAGACTGAAGGAATGGCCATTCGGGGCCTGCCCTACCTGGGGAATCCAGCCCATATACATACAGCCACCAGACCCAGACAATATTGATGAAGCTAAGAAGTGCATGATGAGAGGAGCCTGACATACAGAGGCGAATGCTAGCAGCAAACCACTGAACTGAGAACGGGGTCCCTGTTGGAGGAGTTAGAGAAAGGATTGAAGGAGCTGAAGGGGCTTGCAACCCCCTAAGAAAAACAGTGCGAACCAACCAGAGCTCCCAGGGACTAAACAGCCATCCAAAGACAGATCCATGGCTCCAGCTGCATATGCAGCAGAGGATGGCCTTGTTGGGCACCAAGGGGAGGAGAAGCCCTTGGTCTTGCCAAGATTGGACCCTCCCCCACCTCCCAGTGTAGGGGAATGTCAGGACAGCAAGGCAGGAAGGGATGGGTTGCTGGGGAGGGGGGAACACCCTCATAGAAGAAGGGAGAGGAGGAATGGCATTAGGGGGCTTATGGCCAGGAAAAGGGGAAAGGGAATAACATTTGAAATGTGAATAAAAAAATATCCAGTTTAAAAAACAAAACAAAACGTAATGTCTGACTAGCTTTAGGTAATAAAATCAGTATTACTTGGATACAACATTCAATTAAATAGAAAACTGAGGAAATAAAAAAGGAAAGATTTACTAGCTTTAAGGTAGTGGGAGATCACGTACTCCCACAAGCTTTATGGGGAGAGTGCAAGTTATTTTCAGGTTTAAGTCAAGTCATCAGCATTGGCCTTTCTGATTGGATGGGAAGGTGTCCTGGGACTTGGAAATCCAGGGACCACACAGCTCTGAGGCGTCCCAACAGTGTCCCAATGGAAAGTATGGAAAGGCGTCCTGAGACACAGGAGCCCAGGAACCACACAGCTCTGAGAGGAAACCTGAGCAGAGGCATTGCAGCTCCTAGAGGAGGGGATCCCCAGCTGAGCTCAGGAGCTCAAGAGCCTCAGCCCTGCTCCTTCTCTTCGCTTCTCCCCTTCTCTTCCTTGCTCCTTGTCTTCTTCTGATGAGAGAGTCTCACCAGGCAGCATGTCTCATAAAAGAGAGTTCAGGGAGAGGAAAGAGGAATCCAGAAGTGGCTACCTATGCTCCTGGGAGAGAGCAGACAAAGCACACTGCTTATATAGGGATTCTTGGGGGGAAAATAGAGCTTTCTGGGGGTGAGATTTCCAGGGTGAGAATTGGTCAGATTTCAAATCCTGAGCTTGGGGGAACTCAGGGATTGGTGGGTTTTCCTGTTCAGCGATTGGTAGGTTTTTATGCTCAGGATGGATGGGTCTCTGTGGGAAGTTCAGGGATTGGTAAGTTTTCCTATTCAGAGATTACTGGTTTTTGTTCAGACTTTTCACCTAAAATGAGGGGAGGGTTCTGTTGAGGGTCTGGAGATGAACTTCGTGATAGTTATGGCAGTTAGGGAGATCTGGGCGAGGGGCGTGACTGCTGGAGCTCCTCCCTGGCCAAACAAAGTTTACGACGGGAGTCCATATCGGCGAAAGCCCTTCCTACCACCTGCGGGTACGAATATCTAATAATCACCATAGCACACCAGGATTAAAATAAAGTTATCAATGTATCAAGAAATGGTAGTGTTCATACACCACCCATTCACCACAGATTCAATATTTCCAGATAGAAAGGGAAATATTCACAAAACTTGAGGTAATTCTAGGAGGACTGCTAACTTTAATTTTGACAAAAAACAAAACAAAACAAAACACAATCTGCTAAGTCTTTAGTGACTTACTCTGAGACTCAGATGCTTAGAGGGGACAGAAGTCAACATTCATCTCAGAGTCTTAAGTGGCCAGATATTGTCCAGGGAGAGTTGCTTCAGTGCAGAAAGGCAGAAGAATTGTATTAAGTATGCGGATAATATTTTAAATTTCGAAGGATAAAGTCTGCGAGAAGTGAGGCCACCGGAGAATGTAAGAGCCAGAATGCAGAATGCAGCATCAGCAGATTGCTAAGGAATGGAGGGTTCTAAGAATGACAAATAAGAGTTCTCGGAGCTTATTACTGCTCTGCCTTTTCAAAAGACGCTTCAGGGCCTCCTTTTCCGGAAAATCTGCTGAGTCTTTGTACTGCACAGGAAAGAGCTTGGGATAAGGGGAACTTGATAGACTGAGCTATGCTAGGAGGAATAAGGACAGGGATCGTTTATGGTGCCGTCCATACAGACTTCATTCCTCGCCTTTGCAACAAAAACATCCCTCAGTGTTACCTATGAACCCATCTGACGCCTTCCATATAACTAAATATTTAAAACAGCTTTCTAAACAGAATAAGCACTGCCCTTCTTCCCTGCTCAGTGATCTTCCCATTCCAGTGTCTTCTCTGGGAGTACTTCCCCACTCAGGTGCCCTCACACAGGCTCTGGGTAATTAATTGCGTATACTCTTTTGTCATTCGAAAACGCTACAAATGGGATTATGTTCTAGCTGAAGTGATCCAGGAAACTCCAGCCTGTTCTGATTCCATTTCATGATTGATTGGACAATTTTCAGCCCCCTCTATACCCTCAACAGTCATGTCTGCCTTTGTAATACATTTGAGATTTTCATGACCCTGGCCCTAGTCCAGATGTATTAACCAAAACAATTAAGAAGGTGTAAATAAAAAATAATTATCTGTCCGAAGTAACTTTGACCTGCCAGAAAGAAATGTTGTGACGTTACTCTGTTCGGCCCTCATTCAACATTTATCTAATTGTGTTTTGTTCTTTTAAAATTGTAGATGCTTGCAGCCAACCATTAGACTGAGCACAGATCCCAGTGGAGGAGTTAGAGAAAGGATTGAAGGAGTGGAAGGGGTTTGTAGCCCCATAGGAAGAACAACAATACCAACCAACCAGACTCCCAGAGCTCCCAAGGACAACCACAGAGTACACATGGGGGGACCCATGGCTCCAGTTGTATATGTAGCAGAGGATGGTCTTGTTGAGCACCAATGTGAAAAGAGGCCTTTGGTCCTGTGGAGGCTCAATGCCTCCATGTAGGGGAATGTCAGGGAGCTCAGGTGGGAGTGGGTGGAAGGGCGGGGGAGCATCCTCATAGAAGCATTAAAAATAATGTTCCTGAGTTTTGGTACCAAGAGACTTTGAGGTATCATCACTAGCCAAAGATAAAGGACTTATAAACTTGTAAATTAAACTTATAACCTTATCACTCTTAATCAAGAAAATGGTCTGTATCTTTTTTATGTAGATTATCTCACTAGCAGGGTTGTGTTCTCAGTGATTTCTCTCCTCTGACTGGAATTGGAAGGAATGTGAATTTGGGGACTAATGCTGTGGCCAACAGTATGCAGAAATAAGCAGTGACTGGGTAGAATAATGGTTTAAAAGATCCGTGAACCTATGGGTCTTTGGAGTTACGATTTAATTGTTCGAGGACTTTATATTAGTCACAAACTTTCTGGGTCAACATAAGCAACAGAAAACTACAGCAAACACAGAAGCATGCACTTGAAAATTTATTTTTTGAAAAGGATGTAGTTCGGTGACACAGGAGCAGAGGGAAAACCTTCCTTAGTAGTCATCAGCCCTGCAGAGATGAAACCCACGTGTAGACCTAACAGCACATTCAATGTAAATATACAAGACTGGAAGACATTCTGGAACTGTTTTGCAGGATTCAGCATTTCTGTATCATTTGTACATCTGTCCCGATATGGTGGTACTGAGAAGTAATTGGGATAGAAAAGGAAGTGGGAGATGTGGATTTTCTACTCAAACCTGTTAAACAAAAGACAATAATGGGTTTATGTCCCAGAAGATAATGTTCACTTGTATATAGGATACAGACATACTCATCCATCCTAGTTTTGTATGTTAGTATTTATAACTGACAGTAATTTCCCACAATCAAGATGATGCTTAATGATAAAATATTTAGAACTCGTTTGTGTTTATGCTTGATGGGATGCACAGAGAGGCTTTTGAAAACTATAATCAACCAAACCGTTGATCAAGAGATTAATATTCAACTTTTTTAGTCTTCTATGCAAAACTGCTGTTTTTATGCATTTATTAAGTGATGCGGATTTACCTTTTGTGCAAAATTAAAAATGAGTTTTAATTATTTTATAGTTTCTTGTGCATATAAAATATTACCAGTAGTAGTTAATCAACTAATTTTTAAATTGAAGCTGAACATATATTGCTTAAAAATAAGAAAATAT